>NW_024884141.1:2264401-2423838 GCF_019232065.1 Centrocercus urophasianus | reverse complement strand
CCCTTCCCTTCCCTTCCCTTCCCTTCCCTTCCCTTCCCTTCCCTTCCTTTCCCTTCCCTCCTTCCTGGATTGTGGTGCTTTATAGTTAGTAAAATTATAAAATAAGAAAAAAATAAAAATAATTATATATATATATAAAAAAGATACATGTAATGACACTCTCTCATACTATGGACTTGCTGTGGAAGATAATACCTAAAAGTATTTATATCAGAAGAAGTGTTTTTTTTCAAGGGTCTGGGTAAGAAATGCTATTGCATTCAATTTCTTGGCTTTAGTTAAGATTATAGATTCCTACAGTGGTCAATAGTGATGTTAACGATTTTACAGCAATATTCTTCAAGGTAAATAATGAAATAAGAAAAGTAAATCCATGTGGAAGCTTCAGTGACTTTAATGGTAAAGCAACCCCACCCTTCAGTGGTAATTGCCTCACTGGTTCAGACTATTTAAACTACATTGTGGTTACCAGTAACAGAGACAGTATACCTCACTGTGTTATCTGCAAGAAAGTGAGCATCTGAGTGTGAGATAACACAAAAGTTCACAAAATTTGCTCTGATTCTAACAGTGCTTTGAGATTTAAGTAAAAACAAACAAACAAACCAAAAACCGAGGATACTGCACTGAAGTTTCAGTGCTTGTAGCTGATACAAAGGAGCTAAGTATGTGTATGTCCTCAGAAGAAAGTACGAGGAAGGAGTCCTCCCTGGATAATCAAACTGAAAAAGAAAGGGAAAAAAAATCTTTTAAAATGCCTATAATTACAATGGTGGGATTAGAAATCATTCTTGACACAAAGAGATGTGCACTGTATATACTATTAGTCACGTAACACCCTTTTGAGAGGTATCTATCGTAGGGCAGTTAAAGCCTGATGTACTGGAAAGATGATTCGTTAGTTTTTATATAGAAGACAGATTCCTGCATCAGATGGAAATACATTATGTATTATAGCTTCTTTCAGCATTATGTATTAATATATTCTAGTCCTGGCTATTCTAGAATAATATATTCCAGAGCTGACATACCCTTCTTGTAATGGAGAATTTTTCCATAATGCTGACCTATTATAAAGAAACTAGATGCTATCTCATGCATTCATGTAACATTTAAATGAATTTATTCAAATTGCTAAAAACTTTTCTTTAGTTCCTCCCAGTAATAAACTATTAAATGTTGTAGTGACAAGAACTTATAGACTCTTTTGTGCTAATGTATTCCACACCCATGGAGTAGGAGCATTTTCAGGACATTTATTTGCAGATTAATTTATCTAACTGCAGTGAAGGTTCTTATTCCTTTATCAGAGCTGAATTTTTTATGCTGCAATCGGTGCAATTGTGTTGCACTGTGAGTAGCACAGGGAAAGACAGTGCTCGTGAGTCAGACTGCCCTGACTTTAGCAAGACTACTGTGAGCACACTAGAAAATGGGGAGCAATAAGCAGTAAAATATGCAGATAAGGATTCAAGCACAGAGAGCATCTCTGTTGATAAGAGGGGCTGCCTAATGCCTCCCTGTCAACCAAGAAGCATCAGCAGGCTGCTACTTCGATTGACAACATCCCTGCTGTAGAACCAGTTAGTCAGCCCTGCGAGGAGAGGTTTTGCTGCTGCTGCTTTGTTCTCATGCACTGCAGAGGGGTGGATAGAGTTATGAATGGAGAGATTACTCCCCATGTTGTCAGTCTTGAATGAAAAATGAAAATTAGAAGTCCATGCCAATGGTTGGTATTAAATCTCCACAGCCCAATAGTTTCTCACTTTCCACCATCTGCACTCACTGTGAGTACAGCATGGTGGTGAACCTCATGAAGTTCAGAAAATGGAAATGTACCTTACCTTTGGTAACAATCTCAGGCACCAGGAAATCTGGAACTCAATCTGGAAAGCACTTCTGCAAAGAGACTTGAGAGTCCTGGCAGACAAGTCGAAGAAGATCCAGCAGACGAGACCTTCACAGAGATCAACAGCCTCCTGGGCTGCATTAAGCAGTGTCACCAGCAGGTCGAGGGAAGTGATACTTCCCCTCTGCACAGCACTGGTGCACAAATGCAGTGCTGTGTCCCCTCACGGGCTCCCTGTGGACCTATTGGAGTGAGTTCAACAAACGGCCATGAAAATATCTGAGGGCTTTGAGGGTCTTACATATGAGGAGAGGCAGAGAGAGCCATGACTGATCAGCCTAAAGAAGAGAAAGCTCAGAGCAGTATTATCAATATGCGTAAATAAGAGGAAAGAAGATGGAGCCTAACTCTTCGTGGTAACATCGACTGATAGGACAAGAAGCAACAAACACAAGCAGAAATGCAGAAAATATTACACAGTGAGTGTGAACAAACAATGGGAACAAGTTGCCCAGATATGCTGTAGAGTCTCCATTCATGAAGGTATTCAAAATCCAAGCAGACAAGGATCTGGGAAACCAACTCTAGCTGATCCTGCTTTGAACAGAGGCTTAGATGGGGCAGTCTTCTGAGATGTCTTTTCACCTCAACACCCTCCTTGATTTTAGGTGCAGAGTACAAACAATATAAAAAAACACTTTTGCCCACATTTATACTGCAGGACGTGACGTTAAACACTCTCAAAAGTCGCACCTTAGCAGTTCTGGAAGGAAGTAGTTTAATGCCAACTCCAAGACTACTGCCAAATCCTTGCAGAACATATATGTCAGCCCCAAATTATAGGTCTTATAGGACCCTGAAAGCTCCATGAGATCCCCCTGCCCACACCTCACCCTTTTTGAGTTTGATGAGACCTTGTCCCCTAGTAACTGCAGTGGTCATGTAGAAAGGAATTGGTGACACAGGCACCTTCCTTGGTTTGCCAAAAGCTGGCTCCATAGGAGGTGGTGACATTAGCCCCAGTGATTACAGTGGCCATGTGCCGCATCATGGTCCTGAAGGCAGCTGGAGGATGTACAGGGCATGGACATCAGGAGACCTCCCACCATCATTGTGTAAAGCTTATCCGAGATTCAAAACAATGAAAAAGATTCTCAGAATAAAGGTTCTGCTTACGAACATATTGACTGCTTTGTGTCTTTTCCTGCACACTTTTGGGGAATTTACTTACTGCCCTTTTTTCCTCCTATATGCACTGATATAACACTGATATAAGCATAACACGTGTCTGTCCAAAGCAGTGAGCTGCATGGGTTACTGCAGGGCTCCCCACTGGCCAGCTGCACGATCCTGCAGAGACCATCCCCTGTGCATTGCCCCAGCTGATGATTTTCCCAAAGAAATGCTCCTGTCCACACTCTGATTTGTCTGCCAACAAGTGATCAACACTCTACAGGACAGGTAAGTCAGAATCTAACTGTACTCCTGGGTTCCTCAGGAAATTGCAAGCTCTCTAAGACACCCCTGCCCCTCCTCCAACACTTTGCCCTGGCTTTCTGAGGCCTGACCCACAGATGGTCATTGTAACAGCCTTAGTGACTGCAGTGACCATGTCAGATTGGCTTGGTGACACAGACAGACCCATATGGTAATGGAAAATACTATCAGATGAGCAACCCAGTGAGCAGGGACACGCATGGTCAGATAGGTCAGGGAAGCAGAGCATGTGGCTGCCTTCTTGTTACTTCTGTGTCTTGCACAGGGATGGAACCAGATCACAAAATATGCTGGACCTCTGATTCCCAAACAGCTGACATTCTCTACAGGAGAGGTAAGCCAGACTTCAGTTGTACTCCTTCTCAGTACAAGTGGTCAATGCTCTATTGAAGCAGTGAGTCAGCCCCAAGCTTTACTCCTTAATCCTACAGGACCCTGCAGGCTCCATAAGATCCCCCTTACCCTACTGTACCTTTTTTTGTGGGGTTTGCTGAGACCTGACCTCACTGCAGATGAGTCATAGTGACTGCAGTGGCTATGTCAGTTCTGAGCTGGTGACACAGGCATCTCAAGATAGCTACAAAACAGGCTGGCAGATGAGCTATCTGGTGAGCATGGGGAGGGCAGTACAGGGAAGCAGGACAGGAAGCTGCACCTTGTTTCTTATCCTTAGCCCTGCAGGTGGACATCAGCACACAGATGGAAGCAGATACTATTGTATTCTGACCCAAGACAGCTGCCAAGTTTCTGCAGGACAAATAAGTCATCCCCTCACTGTACTCCTTTTGGGTTCTACTGGAAACCACAATTGTTTTAAAAATCTCTACCTGTATCCTAAATTTTTTGCCCGGTTTTCTGAGACCTGGCCCCAGAGGAGTTGTTATAAACCCTGTCGATTGCAATACATATATAAAAAGGAGTTTGTGACAACCCCATAAGGCTACGGAAATGACTGGCAGACAAGCAACCCAGCGAGGAGAACCATCAGGGGAGAACAGGGCAGAGAAGCAGGGCAGGCAGCTGTTTCTTTGTTGCTTCTCATGTGTTTTGCAGATGAATGTCCACACATGGATGGAACAGGAACTCTGAGCATGCTGCACTTCTGATCCCAAATCAGCTGCCCATACTCTACCACACACTTTAATAAGCTATGAGCAGACTGCTCCTCACCTTCCTACTCTCAGCAGACACAGGCTGCACCTTGTGTGAGATGGCTCCATCCCCAAGATTGCTCTGTAAGCAGAGCACTGGTGGGTCCCCGTCACAGTGGGTGGGTGAAGGCACACACTGAGATCTCAGGACTGTCACGGGGCTTTGGGTTGGACAGCACGTGCATGGAGCTGGGAAAGGCCCAGGCATGCAGGCCAGGGGCTCTCTGTGGTGGTGGAAAGTGGCTGATGTGGCTATTGATTTTCTTGTCCTTGCCTGAACAGAGGCACAAACACACCACAGCCCCCTTCAGGCAGCAGTATCTGAGCTCATACATGACAGTGAGCTAAGGAAGAGGAAACCTCACAGCCCTGGTCTGTACTGCACCATGGTCCTACAGGCAGTTTAAGTAAGTTATTACATGATTGCGAATTCAAGAAAGAAGGTCTGAATCCTAAGTTTCACTCATTAAGAACTTGCAGCATACAAAATGTACATAAACTTACTGCGTACAAGGTCATCACTACATATGCACATGGATACACATTCACCTACATCACAGAATCATAGAATGATAGAATGGCCTCGGTTGAAAAGGACCACAATGATCATCTAGTATCAACCCCCCTGCTATGTGCAGGGTCACCAACCAGTAGACCAAGCTGCCCAGAGCCATATCCAGCATGGAGTTGGATATATCAGTGGGGTTGCACTGTTTTCTGTATTAGAAATGCAGAAACTACGAGAGTAGTCGTTGTTTTATTTTATTTTAATATTACACTCTTTGTGAGATCAAATAAATTTTTCATCAAACAGTCGGAAATGTCATGAAGAGCCTTTTCTTTACCAGCAGTCCAGCCCAGAAACCTTCTGAAGAAGGCATCAATCTACCATTTGCCCTTGGTTCAGTGTGAATTCAGAACCATCTGATGAAATGCCTTTGGGTTCACTAGAGTTACTCTAGTGTACACTAGAGTACTACAGTGGCTCCGAACATCTGGAACCTCCCAGTTTTAGTGACATTTCCCTTAGTGACAGACTTAGAAATAGCTTCATCACGCATAATTACTATGGGATGAGTTAAAATATGGTATTGCTTCTTTTGTGCAGCTAGTGTTTATTTTGTAGCTGATAAATTCCCTGGACTAAATTACACCCTTGGATACGAAAAAGCTATTACAAAAATGAATGGGAGTTTGACATGGTCATCAAAGGATGATAAGTAGCCCTCAGAGAAAACACTATAAATATATATTGTTTCTTCTACTGTTTAATCCCACTAATTAAGAAATCAGAATGTTACAGTAAAATATTGATAATAAACAGATGCATTTACTGAATGACTATTGCAAGTTTGGTTTCTAAAGCTAACGTACAAAGCAGTGAACCTAGGATGCCTAATTAGGTGTTATTACCAATTGCCCATAAAGCAGCAGAAGTGTGACGAATCTTCTGCTAAAAGCCACTTCTATGTATGAAACATGTTGTATCTAACTTAGCAGGTAATACACTGATCTTATTGGCACACTGCATTCTCCCTATTTGTTGTGTTGAAATATTTTTCTTGTCAACTTTTGTGGACATCATCAAAATGTCAGTGTTTCTAACAGCCATGGACATCTTAGGTAGAACTCACTAATTTTAGCTATGTTGCAGGAGGCAGTCACTCCAAAGTCTCCAGTTATTCACTGTACTCCGCACTTTCAACTAAAGTGAGTAAGAAGTTGTACCATACAACTGGACACTGAGACACGTGAAAACTAAAGTCAATAAAGAATAAGGATACTAGAACTGATCACTAATATGCAAATGATCTGTTTGGTCTCCCATTTAGGTTGGTGAGATCTCTAAGTAATTTTTGAATATCGGATCATCTACATTTTTCAGTGCTTAAAGAGATGCTTAAGTTAAAATACCTGTGTTGGAAAAGCGTAGGCCAAATTTTCTTGACAAGATATTTACTCCTCAGCATGACCTGGAAGCACTGTATTTCACTTCTGTGGATTCCTTGCAAATTACTGTAGTGAAACGCATCATCTGTTGATTTTTCAGGGAAGAAAATAATTTTAAAAGGTTTGTTTATGCTGAATCAGGAAGCACAGTTAGGAAGGTGCCCTGTATTTCTTACTCCCTTTGAAACATGTCAGCATCATATGGGCTGAGGACTTGACACATAAAAAAGCATCTTGCTTTTATAAATTCAATTGAGTGGAAGTGATTGCTGTTGATGTTTGTTTTGCTCAACATTGTATTAACTTTAAGCTCCAACAAAAATATTTGTCAAAAGTCGTTGGAGTATTTTGAATACCTGTACCCCAGGCCAGAGCTATAGTCATTGATGTGTACTAGGAGCATCTTTACGAGGCTTTATCTCAAGTCTCTGAAGCCAATTTTACAGTGAAGGAGATCTGGCCTGTGTGCAACTCACTAGTAATGCACTGCACTGAAAGTGCAATGTACTTTGTTTGTCAAAAGAGAGTCAATACGCAGAGTTCAGACAAAGGGAGCAAGAAGTAAATTTCCCAAGACAGCAGCAAATCCACAAGTCTTGCTCTTTCTGCAAGAAGCCCAACAGCACAGGTTGCTCCTGAAAAATGTTATTTCATTACACGCAAGAAGTAGTGCAAAATCTGTTCCATCTCTCCCCGCAAAGATGATGCCACAACAAACCTAAAAGCCCTACAATACAAATCATCAAGACATCACATGTTAGGAGAAATTGATGACATACAGAAATACTTCTGTATACAATAATCTTTCCAGCTACTAATATGATAGATTATTTTTGCACTTCTGAAACAGGCATATTTAAGACATTCAGTGAAATACACCTTTGGATAATAAATAGTTGATATATAATCCTATTGATGTCATTTGCTTCAGCAGTAAGCCTTTTCTGTTTCAGAAAGCAAAGGGTGAGATTCTGTCTCAGAAAACAAACGGCTTAGAACAGAAGCACTGTCTCCTTATAGAGTTTCTCTGGTCTATCGTGTTATTCTCTGTTCTTTTCTCCAGATCTCTCAAGGTCAGACTTTGAATATTCCAGAATGAAGAATATGAGTGCTGCGTATTGAGAAAGACTGTTGAATTTCTCTGGTAAGGCATTTCTTCTCAGATTCGAATCCTTTCACTCTAAAATATTTTGCTTTCTTCCAGTTCTTATTGTCTTCTGTGTTTATCCATTTTGCACAGCAGTCAATCTCTTAAATCCAAATGATTTACAGAAGTTATTTCTTGGATCAGAATTGGTCCAAGTATGAGAAACTGCAGACCTCCCTGACAAAAGAGATTTTTCTCAAAAATACATCTGGGCTTTGAAGAGTCAAAAGTTGAATTCTTGGTTGACTCAAGTTGTAGCAAGCAATATTTAGCCTACAGACTCCACGCCATCATTTGACAGCAGCCTGTAAGTCTCTACACTACCTATTTCATCTCTTTCTTTAGGTTCATTTCTTCTGTTTCTTGACCCTTTATCCTGTTCACCATCTAGAGAAGTTGGTAAACATCACACTCAGAGATCTAAAGTGTACCTGTGTGGAAAACCGGAACAGATTTTAATGAGAAAATGAGGTAGACTGCAGTAATTGATTAGTGTTTGGCCAGGCAAAAATGTACTGAGCAACCATTTGCTTAAAGATGAGCTCCTTTTATTTCCTTTCTCCCAGTTTTTCTAAGCCTGTTCTTTCCTAGTACATTTTGATGCCTTCCACTCTCTGCCCTTGTTTCCTTCTCACCTCTGCTGAAACAGGCATTACTGAAGTGGTTCCCCAAGCAATATCACTGCAATTCTCCAGAAATCCCCAGTGTTCCCTTCTAGATGTCAGTAAGGTCTGACTGCTGCTCACACAACTCTGCCTTTGAAATCTGTCCATCCCTCACGGTGCTAGCTTTTGTCACTTTCTCATTCTGTTAACTGCTATATCCAGCAGTTTATTATGGTCTGTTCATCCAAGCAAGACTCAGTCTGCACACCTTGCCAGGGTCATTTTTACTCATGAACAGTTATCCTTGAGATTGATTTCTCTACTAGGATTCACTTTTGTGCAGCAAAGGGTACTCTGGAGTTAGCTTTCTGTGTACAGCACCGCTGCACATCCTTCACCTGCACAGATTGAACGAGTGTAGTAAAGGTGATATTCATTTCACTTAAAATTTAAATACTCAGTAATAGGTCATCTAAGTAGGCTAAATTCTGGTGACTCCACTAAATGCTTCATAGGCAAAGAAAAATGGAGAATTCTTGATTTGATTTAATCAATTCCCCATCCCATCCTCAATAACTTAAGAGGCATTGGCTAGTTTGTTCTGAAGAGAAGTTAGATAGATAAGTGATCTCACGTTCAAAGGATTCAACTCTAAGTGTACTTGGGACAAATAAATCATATAAATTGGCTCAAACATTAATTAGAAGTCATTTTCATCATTTTTTCAAGTTAAGTAATTTATCATCTAGATTCGATTGCTGTTTCAGGTTTGAAACACCCTCCCAAAATCTTCCCCAAATTCTTATTTTTGCAGTCATGATTTGTTACAAAACTTGAGTACTCATGCTGCTTACACTATGGAACTTTTGATTAATACTTGTTTTAAGTAAAAGAATTAAACCATAAGCTTAAAATGAGTGCAGTGAAATGAATCCATCAGTCAAAGTAACAGCATGTTAACCATGTTGGATAGAAAATGCTTCATGTGGAGTTTGTAGTTAATATAAAAGGTGACTGTGAGTAACCTGATCTGAATTCATGAAAAAACAAAATAGGAAATCTGCCTCTAGGGAAAACTTCTAGCTTGTGAATTCACTTCTCCCCAAGCAAAATGTGACCCCCTGAAGTAGGCAGGTTATAATCAGAGTAACTAGAGACTACAGACACTAGAGGGATACGTGGGGAAGATATAAGGTCAGACAAATAACTGCAGGAAAGCATTTTTCATTACTCTTTGTGATCAAAATTATGTATTCATCCAGCTAGGAATTTGGCCATTGAACCTTTTATTGCACTTTCTATCTTGACATTTAGAAAATGCCTCTTGATTAAGACTTCAGTAGTATTTGGATGGCTCTTGCTATAGTCATATTACATGTGAGCAACTAGCAGGATAGATTTTTCCAGATTTAAACACATGCTTAACTGTTAATCTTCAAATGATATAAAACAGAGACAAAAAGGAAAACCAAGGGGTCATTTTGGTTGCCACAAGGTCATTATCACTTCATGTTTTGAACTTGTGTCTTCTTCCAGGACTTGTCCTGCTATCCAGGACTCTCTCACTTGCTTTACCAGGGTTTAAAGAGAACCCATGCAGAAGGATGGCTGTCTCCAAGCAATACAGTCTTTGTGAATGACATTTTGCAAAATAACTTCTCAGGCAAAAGTGCACTTGATCTGAAATCAAAATGTAGAAACAATATTGTTCACCTTGATGAAATTATCGAACAACAAAAGGATGAAGTGATTCATTATGCTTTTTATTGTTGTTCTCATACTTTGATCATGTAATTTGATGACTTACGTATTCCAAAAAAATTATTTTTCTGAATGTTTGTAAAATACATTCAAGGTAGCAAGTCATTCATATTGCTTATTTCAATAATGCAGAAAATTTCTTAATTTAGAAACTATTATAGAAACATTTTTTAACCACTCTGAATTTTTAAAAAGATTAAAGTATCAGAATTTCTTGCAGAACTGAATTCCTATTGTTTAGCCTTTCCCAATTAGGATTCAAACCATGCCAACTGGCCTTCTAATTGACAAAAGTAAATCATAAATACACGCCAGAAGAAGACAAAATTATATAGAGCTAGAAAGTGCTTCCTACCAAGTTTCTCACTCCAAAAGTCACAGAATATTTTCTTTTTCAGCCTAGTATCCTGGAAGAGTTCCCAAATGAACTCCCAAGTCAGTTGGTCTCCCTAGAAAGAACTGGCAAACTCTGCCTGAAACATGGTTAATATTTTAAAGATTATTGGGTCTTCATTTTCTAGCCAAGGTTCCTGCTTTCTCTGGCACTGCAAGATCTCTCAGATAAATCAACTTTTTCAACCTGCAAATTGAGGAAAATTAGAGGTGAGACACTGTAAAATACATGACTGAAAGCAAAATAGTTACGATTTGCATCTGTTTAAAAGAACCTGCAACAGAAACTTTCATGTTCTACTTATCTTTCAGGGCAGAGAAACATAAAGTTGTGGGGACAAAGAAGATCTTGTCTGTATACTGGTGTTTTGGTTTTTTTTCTTTACTGCAGTGTCTGCACATCATTGTTAGGTCATCTGGACAAACAAGAACATTTATCTCTTGGGCAAAATATATTAATGCAAATCTCTAGACCTGGAAGGCAAATCTGTACTTCTTGCAAAGCATGACAGACAAATTCTTATTCAGTATTTGTGGATGAATTCTAGGCTTATGTGCCCATCTACTGGTTCTTTTTTGGTTCATTGTAAAGGTTTGTAGTTGAAAGGGCAAAAAAATCACACTTCAGGCAACAGATCTTGTGAGCTAAGCATATTAATTGTAAATTAATTAATTTGTGAGCCCTCATAGCTGCATAATTAATCAGTGATTATTCCCTTACCTTATATCCGGGTGTGTGGAGCTACAGCAAGTAAGACTTGAAGGGGAGACAGGAACAGAACCACAAAACTCTAGCATTTCACTGTTTTGTTTGTTTGATCTGGTCTTTAAGTGGTTCTAAAACATACAGAAAGATGCCACTTCTGCAGGGTGAGGTTCTGCTGTTGCCATCCCCATCCTCACCCTATTCTGGTTTCATTTGGTATCCACAACTGCAAATACTGGGTGACACTATGTGATCTATAGGATCAGAGTGAGTAAAGTCAGCTAGAAATCTGGCAAGCACTGCAAACTCCCTTCATGTCAATTCAATCACCTGGAACTGTAGTCTTCAAAGTAATACCTCACTACACCAATGCACTTTGCAATTAAGTTTTTCATATATGTTTTGCACTTGCTTCTACACAGCAATGAATATGTTGCGTTTACCTTTCAGTAACTGAGGACGACTCTGTTTGGTGGGTTTTTGTGTTTATTTAGTTTTTGGTCCTGAATGTGCAAGACTTGAAGTGTGTCTAGTAACAACTATCAGATTACAGGCATTAGACTCGTGATAAATGAACCAAGCGGGGAAAACTTTTTAAGTCAACAAGAAGGGTGTGAATTGGACCCTCAGAAGTGTAAAAGATAAGTTAATCTTTAGAAATGAGACAGAGTCTAATGCAAAGTCATGAAGATGCCCGACATCACAAGATAAGATGTTAGTTGCAATTTGACCTTTTTGGTAGCAAGATTAGGAACTGACAAACACGTGGTGGAAAGTGCTGACAAAAGCAACATGAGCGAACAATAAGATCACCTAAAAACTGACAGTAAAACCACCGATTAGGATTTGTCTCATTCTTTCAGGGTGCTGTTCTTTCACTCTGTGTCACATCTTTGTTCTTCCTTTCTTCGAGCTGTGGTTGCAGGTCATGTGAAAACAGCAATGAGACTCCCATTACCAGACAGCCGGCACAGTCTTACGCTTCAAAGAGTGGAAACTCTTCTATTGATTCATAGTTTTTTCTACACATCTTGATAGTCTAATTTTGTAGCAGAAGTCTTTGAGTGGGGGAAAAAAAGAAGCCATCAAAGGCATGCAGGCTGATTCAGCACAAGTATGACTGTGCGCAGTATGTTCTGCTGCCTGGTTCAGTAGAATCAAAGTCACAAAATCAAGTCATCATGAGTGACCTGCGCTCCTGTGCTATTCATGGTTTGACAACACAGCGGAAGGCACCATTGCCCACCCTGGACACACGGTTAAAGAGCCTTTTGTCCCATGCAGTTGTTTCTTTGTCTTGAATAACTGGTACTATTCTCAGGAGTTAGAAGAGAAAGCCCTTGAAATCCTCTGAGAATAACGCCTGGTATAGCTTTGGTGAGTGGAAGCATCCTGTGTTTATTAGCACCATTTGTAGAGTTGATAAAAAGAAAAACTGCCCTGAAGGAGCTATTTGGAAACATTACACCTAGATAAAAGATCTAACCCCATGGGGTAGTGAATCCTGCATCCGTCTCACCCATATTTAAGCATCTAATGAGTACATTTGTGTTGATAAAACAGAATTCCCCAAAACAAGCTGAAGCACTTTCCACTGCTGGTTTCCTCTGCCCCTGTTATCTGTTCTCACAGAATCATAGAATGGCCTGGGTTGGAAGGGACCTCAAGGATCATGAAACCCCAATCACCTCACAACAGAAAGGGCCACCAACCTCCAAATTTAATACTAGACCAGGCTGCCCAGGGCCCCATTCAACCTGGCCTTGAACACCTCCAGGGACAGGGCATCCACAACCTGTCTGGGCAGCCTGTTCCAGCATCTCACCACTCTCATAGTAAAGAACTTCCCCCTGACATCCAGCCTAAATCTTCCCTCCTTCAACTTAAAACCACTTCCCCTTGTCCTGCCATTATCTACCCTTGTAAAAAGTTATGGATCACTCCAAACAAAAAAGACTGTCCCCCTCTACTCTGCTTTTGTGAGGCCCCATCTGGAATACTGCGTCAAAGTGTGGAGCCCGCAGTACAAAAAAGGCAGGGAGCTGTTTGAGAGGGTCCAGAGGAGGGCCACTAGGATGATCAGGGGATTGGAGCACCTCCCCTATGAGGACAGGCTGAGGGAGCTGGGCTTGTTCAGCCTGGAGAAAAGAAGGCTGCAGGGTGACCTCATTGCAGCCTTTCAGTACCTAAAGGGAGCCTACAGAGGGGAAGGGAATCAACTCTTTGAAAGGGTTGATATGTGTAGGACGAGGAGAAATGGTTTTAAGTTGAGGGGGGGAGATTTAGGTTGGACATCAGGGGGAAATTCTTTACCCAGAGAGTGGTGAGGTACCGGAACAGGCTGCCCAGAGAGGTTGTGGATGCCCCATCCTTGGAGGTGTTCAAGGCCAGGTTGGATGGGGCCCTGGGCAGCCTGGTTTAGCATTAAATGTGGAGGTTGGTAGCCCCGCATGTAGCAGGGGGGTTGGAGATTCATGATCCTTGAGGTCCCTTCCAACCCTGGCCATTCTGTGATTCTGTGACTCTGTGAAAAAAGACCCCTATAGAGAAGGCCTATAGGCATGCCCAGAGTGAAAATGAGCGAACAGCTCATAACTGATTTAGCAGTATTCAATTTATGTACTCAAGTGAGGCACATGCCCAACTGTGAGCTTCTCTACAGTCAACAACAACCTCCAAACTGTAGGATCTGAGTCTGATGGTTTCCTCTCCACTAAGAAAGGGTAGGAATATATTTTACTAACCTATGTACCTCACTTAAGCCCACAGAATTGAAGCTTTGTACAATGTGGCATTTACCGTGTGGTAAGTAATACACTGGCAAAGAAAGATGGCTATTTCCCCATTTTGTTGATGGTTCTTCCTCATTAAAATTGCAGGCAGTGAATTCCCAGGGTGGACATACAGTATTTCAAGTTATGCATCTGATGATAAAGTTAAAAAAACTGTTTTTAAGTACCAGTATATGAGCAGAGCTGATGCAAGATATAGTAAAGAACACTCACAAAATCTCAGAGAAAGCAGCTAAAATACATGCTTTTTTGCCTGAAGGCAATGTTCTGCAATATCAGCACCCTTCAAGAGGAAGTGGTTGCCGCCTGCTGTTCTCAGAACGGTGAATCAGGAGTTAATCACCCTCCTGAAGTCACAAGGCTGTGGTTTGAATGCCTCAATCTCTTCTGAATCCTGGCTGCTGGCTGGATAACTGCTTTTCCTACTTCAAAGTCACTTGACTTGAGGAGTAATATTTGGTGTAATTAGATTTATTGACCTTAAATGCCTGGTTTGTAGGTTGCATATGTCACTTTTTTTTTTTTCTTTTTGAAGATTTATCTGAAAAAGAAACACTAACCTATTTATTATATTTGCTCTACAGTTGTAATTACCCTGCCTCTTTTTCCAACTCATTACTAAACACTGACTTTGCAAAGCTACTTTAATCAACCTCTACTCTTTACCTCCTGCTTAAAGCTTGCTCCTTGCTCCTTTTTCCAGTTTCTATTATTACATCACAGTGATCATCAGCATGTAGGAAGGCTGTTGTCAGGATCCAAGAAATAATTTACATGCAGTTAGTCTCGTGTATATACACGAAGCACTGGCAAATGAGTAGATTTCATTATCTACTACGTTACAACAGTCAGAAAACAGCTGAATGTTAGTTGAAAAACAAATAGGTAACAGCTCAGGAAAACGTAATAACAGTATTAAGCAGAGCTGACAGCCTGAGGTGCCATGGGTATATGCAGTGTGGCTCTTTGGCTTACAGTCTAAATGCTAGGTTTCATCTCTGGGACATATGGGCTGGATTGCAGAAGGATGATTATGCTCTGGATAAGTTAATTTTTTGAGAATTTTTTTTACTTCCAAACAACATGAAGAGATCACATTCCCTCATTTCTTTCTCTTTTAGAGATCACCTGTATGAACTTCTCCACCATCACTTGATCTATATCTCATTACTCCCCTAATGAATCAAAGTCATTAAGTACCGCCCAGCTCCACAGATGGCAAACTTGGTTGTTTATGTGCAACTTCTCTGAAGTCATAGGAGATGTCTGTGACTTAGCCATCAGCTCATACTTCTTTCTTCCACTAACCCCTTCCTCATTTGTCCAAACTGAGTGACTCCACTACAAAAGAGTACTTCCACAGACACCCACCCAGGGTTTGAATAAGGATATAATATCACTCTAATCAAGAAAAATCTTCTATTTTGCTACATGCAAATCCTTACAAATAATCAATTTGGGATCGTGGCAGGGGCTCTGAGATGCAGAGATCACCCAGGACTCCTCTGCTGAGTTGTGGGTGCTGCTGTAGGAGGAGAACCACAGCCCTGACAGAAGATACATGTGTTCAAGGAGCCTTGTCATCTGCACAACTCTGTCACCAGAGGAGGAGCACTCAGACTCAACATCTGAAGTTGCCATGGAAGCTGTGCTCTGCCAGATTTGCATATCTCTGCCAGGTTTGTGTAGCTTTCACTTCTGAATGAAAACTGCATGAACGCTTCAAAGGAGAAAGAAATACCCCAAGGTTTTATCTCCAACTTATTTTCCAAAATCCAAATGACTCTATCTTTGTTTGATTACGGAACATTTGATCTGAAAACCAGATCATTTTGTCATTGAAGTCATGGCTGGTAACTCATTCTTTAGAAAAATATATGTACATTTTCCTTTCTGGAAATAAAATCAGTGAGAGATATTTAAACAGATAGTAACCTTTGCTACCTGTACTGTGGGACCAGCAACTAGTGCATGTTTTTAGCATCTCAGAGATCATCAAGATCCAGAACTAGTGATCTCCTACATCTCCAGAAGACAAAGATTAAGCAGCAAATAGGGCACCGAAACCTTCTCAGCAAAGTCATAGAATCACAGAATCATTAAGGTTGGAAAGACCACTGAGCTCATGTAGCCCAACCATCAACTCATGCTTTACATACCACCACAAAACCACTTCACTCAATGTGACATCTATGCTTTTCTTGAAGATCTCCAGAGATGGTGACTCTACCAGGTCCCTAGGGAGCTGTTCCAAAGCATTACCACTCTGAGAAGAAATTTTTCCAAATATCCAACTTAGACCTTCCCTGGCACAACTTAACTGCATGGCATAACCAGACGTGTGGAATGGAGGTAAAACATCAGGACAGAAACAGGAAACTTCACAAATAATCCCTTGCACGTCGTAGCCCAAGCCTTTGTCACATTTTGCCTCTGCTTTTGAGCAGTAGAATTAGAATCATAGAATATCCTGAGTTGGAAGGGACCCATTAGGATCACTGATTTCATCTCCTGTCTCCAAACAGAACCACCCAAATATGAGACCAAGTATCTGAGGGCTGTAAAATCTCAGAGCATTCAGATGAAGAAATTTTTGTCCAAAAAGAGTTCTCTAATTTTCCTTACAAAATAAAGCAACACTACCAAAACAAATGACCACTGTTAACCTTGCCAGAGGAAGGAGAATCACCAAAAAGAAAAATAAAAATCCAATGAAGAGGTTAATTACATGCTTTCATGTACCACTAGGAAGAGTTGAGGCAGTCTAGTATAAATGCGCATGATTCTTTTCCTTGTGCGCTGCACCTCTACGTTCCTTTTTGATCAAACATCCTGCCAAAATTCAGTTTGAGCATAAAACCTTCTGGCAAAATTGCATGAAATAAATTCAGAAATTCGCAGAATTAATAATGCTTCAGAATTATTATTATTTTTTCTGTGTCCTACAAGAAAAAGAAAAGTCTTTCAGAATGAAAGCTGCTTCACACAAGCTGGGAACACAAAGCAAGTGGGTGTTACGGCATGAATTGTTGCTTAGTCCTTTAATCAGCAGCTCTCTCCACAGTCAGAAGATGGTGTTTTATACCCCATGATCACTGATTTGCCTGAGTCCTTTGAACAGTGCTTAGCACTGCACTCCATTTCAGTTGCATGTGCCAGGCTCTCTTGTGAAGTGGAGAGCAACAAGACAGCTGAGGTCAGACAGGGGTACATCACTTCCTCAAGAACCAAAAACCATAGGGAACTCTCTATTCATATAACAGCATGGACTAGACTAGACTAGACTAGAACAGAAT
This sequence comes from Centrocercus urophasianus, assembly GCF_019232065.1. Lineage (NCBI taxonomy): Eukaryota > Metazoa > Chordata > Aves > Galliformes > Phasianidae > Centrocercus > Centrocercus urophasianus. Next base: position 2,406,691 of record NW_024884141.1, on the reverse strand, counting down.
AGTTCAGCTGGAAGATCCTTCATGGATCGTACACGTCTGTATGCTGCTCAAAGGGCAGCTCTGCAATTTATTTAAAACACTCAGGAGTTCAGGATTCAAGTATCACCCAATATTAGTTAAACATTTCTGTTATTGGAAAATAGCTTTTAACGGAGAGAAAAATGCCCAGCGTTGTTATTGACTGCCTCAGGATAGAACACAACACAACTCTTACAGGCACTCCTTATTTGAGGAGAGATATGTTAAACATTAAATCCACAGAAACACGCTTGGGTTCACATCTATCTGGAAGATTGAAGGCTGATAAGCTGCACATTTAACATGCAGTTGAATTGTCTGAGCAACATGATTTGTGTTCATGAACTCAGACCCACAGCCACTCTCTCAGACTCTCATGGCAAACTTTTCTCCCTGGAGTTACTCACCCCAATCTCAGCTTGAGCTGATAGACAAAGTGTGGCCTAGCAAGGCTGCATTGCATATGTGCTGAACAAATAGAACCGTAGAATGACAGAATGATAGAATCATAGAATCACTCAGGTTGGAAAAGACCTTGAAGATCATCGAGTCTAACCACAACCTTACCATGCTACCCTAACAACCCTCCACTAAATCATGTTGCTGAGCACCACATCCAAATGGTTTTTAAACACATCCAAGGATGGTGACACAAACACACCAAAGCCAGTGTCAGAACCATGACCTAAATATTTTTCATTTTTTTTTCTCCTACCTGTTATTTGTCTCAAATATCTTTTTTAGGTGAGAAAGCACCCAGACACAACAGTTTGCCTGCAACCTCTAGATTTTGTCAAGATACAAACAATTAGTCTTCAGATTTCTTTGAAGGTTAATTTTAAGAGCAAATTATTGGTTTTTCTTGCTTTACTTTTATGGAATTTCCTATTTTTCCTCAATTGGTGCCTTGCAAAATCACACAGACCTTGACTCTTCACTCTCCCCTGGAGAAATATAGTGAGCTCTGTATACAGGCAAGTTAAGCAGGATGTGTAACACCACCACGACCTTGAAATCTCCACCATAAGCTAACAGTCAGCAGAATTATAGATGATCAGTAAAGGAGTCAATCCACAATAAATTTCTGCTTCTCCTGGTTCCACTTTTTCATACTTCCTTGGAAACTGAACTCAAAACAAAGCCATTGCCTTGGAAATAGATAAGTAAAAACTGAATTTATCGTCTTCCTTGATAACACACATTAAATATATTGTGAAACTACTTCTTAGGAAGCTCTTTGTTTTTCTAGACAGGCTCTTGCTTAAGCAATGTATGTCTAGCTGGTTAACAAATTACTCATTCTTTTGTGTTCAGAAATCAAAATGAAAACGAAGGCAAGTGATAAGGAAACTATTTTTTCACAGATTTTAGGTTTTAATGCTAACCATTAACAAATCCTTCCTACTAAGTAAGACGCAATCAGAGGTTGTAAAACAATCCTGGCTGCTTAAATATTCTACTATTTCACACATATTGTATTCTTGGGAATCTCAGTTAACTTTCAATCTAAAAGATGATTTGATCCTTACATACTCTCAAAACAGACACTCACTGCTGCAGAGTCTGTCTGCACTGAGTTCTTCCATGGACAGGGAGGTAATTGCCCCAAAGAAGACAGGATGTAAATGGGAGAGATTGTGAATTCAAAAGGCAGATAAACAAGTAGCAAAGATAAGCATGAAGAGCCATGAATGAATTGGTACTTCACAATGTGAAAGCAGAGGGCAAACTCTTCTGGTTTCTTCTGAAGGTTAGCAAAGAAATGAAATGGTCACTTGACATTTGCTTGACATCTCTTTGGATAGAATGCCATACGTTTTTGTAAAATGGAATGCACAGCAGTATGTGAGTGCTTATATTCACGTAGATAAGCTTTTGGAGAAAGCAGGGCAGGGACTTAAGAATACCTAAATATCTAATGGGAGGTGAGAGGCAAATGGATAATCCAGGTTCTTCTTGGTGTTGCATAGTAATTCTTAGCACAAGTAATGTGCTAAGACTTGAACATAAGAAGTTCCACGCTAACATGCAGAAGAACTTTTTTACAATAGGGGTGTGGAGAACTGGAACAGGTTGCCCAGAGAGGTTGTGGAGTTTCCTTCTATGAAGATATTCAAGACCCATCTGAACACCTACCTGTCCAACTTATTGTTGGGAACTGCTTTGGCAGGGGGGTTGGACTTGATGATCTCTTGAGGTCTCTTCCAACCCTGTGTATATCAGGCACTGGAACGGGCTGCTTAGGGAGGTGGTTTAGTCACTGTCCCTGTAAGTGAGAAACATTCAGATGTTGTACTGTCATTCAAAATCCAGGAAGAAAACTCACTAAATCCAATGGGGTGTTAGAAAGCAGCATTCCTTTATTCCTCACAATACGTACTGAGCAACTTAACAAATCAAGCACATGCACTCAGAATTCAAGTTCTACATTTATACTAGAAGGGAGCTTATAACCAGGAGGGGATTGACTTTTTACACTATCTAACAATGATAGGAGAAACTGGAATGATTATAAACTAAAAGAGGTTAATTCAGGCAAGAAGTTAGGAAGAAATGCTTAACTAAGGGGTTAGTGAGGCCCTGGCACAGGCAGCTCAGAGAAGGTGCAGAATCCCCATCGCCGGAGGTTATCAAAGCCATGCTGGATGGGGCCTTGGGCAGCCCAATCTGTTGGGGGCAACCAGCCCATTGGCAGGGGCTTGGAACTGGCACATAATGAAGTTCCCTTCCTATCTAAGCCATTCAGTGACTCTATGATGTTGAGTTTCCACTACGTGAGGCCATGCAAAGTCTTTTTGTATTGATCATCTACCAGAAGAAGGATGACCTGCAGGGTGAGGGAGGTGATTTTACACTCTATTCTGCCTTGTTAGGCCCCAGCTGGAGTATGGTGTCAAAGTATGGGATCCCCAACACAGGAAAGATATGGAGCTTTTGGAGAGCGTCCAGAGGAGGGCCACGAAGATGATCCAAGAGCTAGAACACCTCTCTTATGAAGATAGGCTGAAGGAACTGGCCTTCAGCCTGGGAAAAACTGTGGGGAGACCCCATTGCAGCCTTATAACATTAAAGGGAGTTTATAAACATGAAATAAATCAACTTTTTACATGGGTAGATAGTCACAGAATCATAGAATCACAAAATTGGAAAGGCCCTACACAATTATCTAGTCTAACCATCCTCCCATTACCACTGCTACCACAAGCACTAAACCATATCTCACAGCTCCTCATCCAGACGCCTCCTGAACACTGCCAGGGACAGTGACTCCACCACATCCCTGGGAGGCCATTCCAGTGCCTGACCACTCTCTGAGACAAAAAGGTTTTTCTTATGTCTAATCTAAACCTCCTCTGGTGCAACTTGTGGCCATTTCCTTGGGTCCTGTTTGTTGCCTGGGAGAAGAGGCCAAACCCTGCCTCACCACAACTTCCCTTCAGGAAACTGTAGAGTGCAATGAGGTCTCCCTTGTTCTCCTCTTTTCAGACTAAACAACCCCTAAACAGTTCTTTATAGGGCAATGGTTTTAAACTAAAGTAAGGAAGATTTAAATTGGATGTCAGGGGAAATTTTTTACTAAGAAAGTGGTCATATGCTGGAACACACAGGTTGCCCACGGAAGTTGTGGATGCCCTTTCCCTGTAGGTATCTAATGCCAGGTTGTATGAGGCCCTGGGCAATTTGTTCTTGTACCTGATCTCGTGGTTGGCAAACCTGCATGTGGCAATGGGGTTGGAACCTGATGATCCTCATGATTCCTTCCAACCCAAGCCATTCTATGATTCTATGATTGATTATGGATCAACACAGGAGCACTGTCACTACAAACATAATTAGGTCTGAAGGGACAAATGGTTGAGAAAATCTGTTTTTTCTGTGTTACAGAAGCCTCTTTTTCCTGCTTTGGCATTTGCTGTCTTTCATGACATTAACCAATAAACTCTCTCTATATATATATTATTATTTTTTTAATAATGCATTATTTCTACTATAACTACCAATGAGTTTTAGAACACCCATTGGGGTAGATTCTGTAGAAAAACAAAAGAAAGAAATGATTTCAACCCCCTTGTATCGTGTCCCCATTATTATTCTGGCACCAAGCAAACCAATAACCAGAGGCAATAAAAGAGTGCAAAGAAATATATTGAGGAACCAGCCCCCTGTTTGTTACCCAAAGTGGTCTGAGGCAACCCTAAAAATGCAAGAGAGCCCTGCAGCTCTGTAATAGGTCTGATATTGTTTTCAATAAAGTAAAAATTGCTTGCAAGAGGAAACAAGCAGAGGAGAATCAAAGGAGAAATGAAAAGGGAAAAAAGAACAGCAAGTGAAAAAAAAAAAAAAGAGAGAGAGAGAAGTGAAAAAATAAACAACCAGAAATCAAAATGTACTGTACAGAAGAGGAAGAAGAAATGGAAACAGTTGCTGAAAGCCCAGATGGTGCTGTGACACGTGACTTCAACTACTGACAAAATTACTTTAAAAAAAAAACACATAATTTTTGCCTCTGTTTCCATAAAAAGCAAATGCAAAAAATGGAGAGGTCTAGTTCAGTGTGGTCAGTACATCTGCTTTGTGGTGATTAAGACATAACTGCTGTAATGCAGATGTGTGTACATATATATTGTGTTTTATTGCACCAATCTTGCAACATGTATTGAATGTTCACCTGCATGAACTAGTCGCTTATCTGACATGAGTTGCAAAAGAGGCTCAGATCTGCAGCCACTGAGCCTCCTCCCTTTCCATCATTACTGCGTCGTGCCCCAATCCTCCAATGAACTCTGCTAATTTTCAAAAAAAAAACAGGCTTCTTGTGCTCTGCTGCTATATTTTGTATTTGTGACAACTTCACTCAGAGCGGAACACCTTTTCTTCCTGTTAGTTATCTCTCGCTGCGCAGCGCCAGTATTCCAACTCGTAGCATCACAAGACAACTCATTTTTGTAATTTTGCATTTGGAAAATGCCAAAGCATCTGGATGGTGTACGAAAATTTTATGTATTCCTGTGCTGATGTTATGAAGTCATCTGTGACACAGTGTCAGAGAACTGGCATGGTTTAGGGCATCTCAAAATAGGTGCAAATTTCTTTAAGCATCTTGAATATAATGCTTTCATTAGCTCTATTATTGAAATTACATTTGAAAATGATGGGAATTTTTCCTTTTTTCTTTTCTTAGATGAATGAATATGAACTGAATGGCTTGCTTCAAGTTTCTCAAATATACTCACACCTAAAAGTAAAAAAGATGAGATAGACTCAAGACAGTAAACTCAGTGGCTTTACAGAATAAAACAGGAACAGCAGCTTTTGACACTCGATTCATTCTATTAAAGCCAACGCTAACAGTTAAGATTTTCTCTGAAGATAAGCTTTGGGCTCTTTTAAGAAAGATCAGAGTATTACATGAAAGAAATGAATAGCCCAGTGCTGTTATTTTCCTAGTTTAACATCACTCAGAAAATAGGTAATTTAAAATATGCCAGCCTGCGATACTTTCCTTAGGATCCCACCGTTGGAAACAGTGGTAAGAGAAAAAAAGAGGCTCCTTCTAAGGCAATTGAAAACAAAAGCCTTACTCTTACTCCTTACTCTTAATATTTCATGTTAAGAACTATAGCACTGGAGATGTTCCCTTGGCCACAGAGCTCAGTATGGGCCATGTGAACACAGCATCATATAATCCTTTACTCTAGAACTGCCGTTTCCCACTTCTTTGGGATAAGCCAGCTGATTCCAGGCCAGGATCCTCCTTTGGATGTCTGAAGTGACTCTTGACCTGGCCAGTATGTGCCCATCTGCTGCTCTGCCTGCAGCTGTTTGGCTTCAGATTACTGCATCTTCATCCCTCCAGTCCTCTCCCCCCTGCATTAATACAGGTAGTGGCATGCCCTCTATTTCACAATAGCCCCAGTGCAAGGCTAAATGTCAGAGTTGATAACAAACTTCTTTATCTTCTTCAAAGGGAGACAACCAAAGTGCATTTGCAAAACCTGCAATTTGGTCTGAAGCCTGACTGCATCTATGTCTCAAATGTGCTGAGAAAAAGCTTCAAAGCTTTTTAATTTCATATATAAAACAAGGTGAAAGAGTTCGCGACAGACCACTTTTTCATTAAAGACTGAAGTTGGTGATAAACAGGAAGGCAATTAAAGAGTTATTTTGGAGAAGACATACTTTTTTTTCCAATCACCCTTCAGGTTTGATGGAAAAATGGAACGTTTAGGGCTGGCAGCATTTCAGGAAAAGTGCTATCAACTGACAAGCTGCTGACACATTTAAAATGAATCAGTTGTAGAATGTACAAGGCAGCTAGGAGTAAAAAGGGAAGGAAGAACAGAGAAAAAAGAAAAATATATCTTTATTTATATCCAGTATTTGTTTTCAAAACTCAGGGTAGAAAAGCGTTAATGAATATTTGGCATATGCACATGGTTCTTAGGTGTACACTGCATTTAGCTGATGCTTGGCTATGAAGCCACACCACACACTTTCAAGTGTGCGTTCATCTTATGGAGCCCTCTTTTAAAACTCAGCAGGGCAGGGCAGGATGCAAGTAGCATTAATAGAAAGGATACCTGCTTAGCACTTTTAATTGCAAAAGTCTTTTTGTTTTCATTCTTTCTCAAATAGGAACACATTTGATAGAGAATTGGATTTATTTATTTACTTATTGATCAACTGCATTTTTCCCTTCACTGTTGGGGCATATACCTAAATTCAAGACAGCAACGAATTAATGTTTTTTTGGTCTGAAGTAGAAAGAACTTGGTGCAAATCAGTACTTTTAGCAAACTGCTGACTCACATCTCAGAATAAGAAAATATGCCAGAAGCCAGGGAGAAGTGGGTTAGATCACAAATTAATTAGTACTGTTGTAGAGTACAGTTGAGAACTGCAACAAATGCACTGCTGTGACTGCAGTGCTGAGATGGTGCCATTCCTCTTCTCTAGCTCCTGACTCCCACCAAAACCAGCAACTGTCCATCAGGCCACAGGTTAGCACAGTATACTGAACAGATGCAATGGAAAAGAATACTCCTTTTGTGGAAGATGTGTTAAGTTTTTTTTGTCTGATTACCTTGTTCACTTGTGGCTTCTCAGTCACTGATTCCTGGAAAGCCACAGATGCAGCCACTGGGTCTGGAGGATAAAGGAAGAGGCAGAGTAAGACTGTGCATTGCACTGGCAGCCTGCCAATTACACCAGCAAAAGCTTAAAACATCAAACTGCAAGCAAACATTGGGCGAGTGAAATGTGTGAGCATTTTAAGCAGTTACTGATTTGAAAGGAGACTGGCAAGCCTAAATATCATGGATTTCCTTTGAGGTTCATTATTGCTTTATTTGAACACAAGATGACACAGCCGTATTGCTGTCAGGATCTTTACATTTCATAGCTATCCATTTTCCCACCTGACCCACACATTATGACAACTAGAATAACAATTCAGGACACTCTAGATTAATTTAATTCCTCTCTTTTTCTCCAGTTCTACACATTGAGAATAATACTGTTTACCTACAGAGATGCATAGATAATTAATTATTTTATGTTTGTAAAACCCTTTGAAGGTTAATGAGTTCATATGCATCTGGCATTCTGGCAGAAAAGCTGTTTATATCTGATAAGAGATGGTTTTGAGAAGTGTCATTTCTCTTCAGTGAGGGCATCTCTGAGAAGGTCACTTTAAATTTATGATCTTCTTCACCTTTTTTTTCACTGATTCACAGGTCTGGAGTGCTCTCTAGCCATCATCCACTCAGTATCAGATTACATCTTCCTCTGCTTGCTTGCCATGCCTTGAGGAGATGTTTCAGGGCTCTCAGCTACTTGGCTGTATCTCCTGGGAGTGGCAGCCCCAGTCTGGACCCAATCACCCAACTGACACCTCCTTGATGTTTCGATATGCTGTAATAGTCTAAAGATTTAAATATCTAAAAGAAAGAAGACTTTAAACATGGGGTTCTTTACATTAAAACCTACTGAGATCCTGGTAGTTCTGAAAAAAAAGGGATTTTCATGTTGCTTTTAATTATAGTAATATTTCCAGCTATTCTGCCCTAATTGGAATATAAATTGGATATTTTAATGGTGTTTTACTCAACACAGAATTAGTAATATTATTTTAATAATCATCACAATAACCAAAGCAATACATTCCAAGTAAGCTCATACTCACATTTCCTAACTTCCTAAACAGTAGAGCTAATCCAACAACTCTTAAATCAGGACACGATTTCCCAGGAACATGAGATATTTGTTTATGTACACACATGCACACGTGCACGCACTCACACAGGCTACTTAGCCAAGTATTCTGTGTATCATCTTTCAGAAAAAAGTTGGCAGAAAAATAAGAAGTCAACAGTGGACGAAAGCCAAACAAACGGAGAGTGATATTTATATTTGACGTATGGGATCACATTCCACTATGATTTCCACCCTTGCAGTGTACTGTAGGTAAAAAATCTTGCACTGACATCCTTCAGATGCTTCAGCAGCAATCCTGGTGAGCGGTTTCTTTCCCTCAGCTCCAGGCATTCAGTTTCAGCAAGATGGCCTTTCAGGTGAACCAACACAATCACTCTGCTGTTACCTTAAGGATCAACTCAGTGAACTGATCCAAGAGAAAGATATTCTCCTATTCCCCTTCTTCTCCTATCCTTTTTACAGGTGTTTGTTTTTTTGTTTGTTTGCTCTTTTAATTTAGCTGTATCATTTTCCTCTGCACTGCTGACAGAAATGTTGTGACAGAAATACTTGTGAGAAATGGCATGCTACAATGTGAAGGAAGGAGTGATGTACCATGAGAACCCATGCAAATACAAAACCACAGACCCACATACTGTTACATTCCTACCCTAACATTATTATTTACATGATTAGTATTATTTATTGATAGTGGTTGCACATTAGTACCTTTTTTACCACTACAGTCAATAAAGAAAACAGAATGGGTTGGAGGAAGTATAGTGGATGTTTCTAAAAGGAATTATTTAAATAGAGTCCTTTCACACTGCTTTAGTTTTAGTATTAATTCCTATATCAAAACAAGTCACAAGCTCAAGGAAGAAGCAAAATTTATGAAAAAAACGTATTTCTCTACCTACCAGCTACAAGTTTCATCCATGAATTTAGACCTCCTAGGCACAGTGCTGTCCATCAAGATGGAAGACAGAGCTAGCTTCAAAGTGTGCATAATTTAGATAACTACATAGAGTATGTAATTTAAGTAACTAGCACAACAAAGTGAACATGGTAGTAATCTGCAAACATTGCTAGTGCACACAGGACCTGTTGAGTCCTCTCTACAACCCTCACATACACAGCTCTGTTAACTCTGTTCATAAATCTAATTTCCATAATTGCTAGCAACTGTGTTTTTCCAGTTAATACATGTCTTCCCTCAAAACAAAGCAGCTTTAAAGGTGCAACAAATGATTATCCATTAGCTACCACATCAAAAAAAATTTCCAGAAGCAAGACTTTGTAGTTTCACTGTAAACAGGATTAGTTCAATCATGCCTAAAAGCATACACTACTAAGCTGGCTCAAGTACATTGCAGTAAAAAAAAAAAAAAAAAAAAAAAAAAAAAAAAAAGAGGTCACATTTTATACTGAGATAATGATCATGTATGAATTAATGCTGTGAAAAATATGTCTTTGAGTACAGATCTTCACTTTTTATCAGTGTGTAATTAGGACATCACTCTTGCAGAGAACCGTCTGCAGAACAGAAACACCTGCCTTAGTAAGGAGTTAATATCAAAGCCTACACGGGACCACAGAAATGTTTTTATTCTTGCATCTTTCCAAAACAGACACAAGAACAGGCAGTCCCCATTCTCATGTTATGTTTTGTTTCTGTATTTTTTATGACTAGTTCTGTTGTATTGTGCTACCATCTTCAGTGGCAGTGGAGGTGATGATATACTAACAAAAGTGCAGCAGGGCTGGCAAGAAGATAGCATTTTTTAATTAGATAGATACAGTTGAAATAAGTGGATAGACTTTTGTTGCACATGGATCCTTTTTCAGTTCAGTTTTGCCTAACAGCAGCTTTTTATGAAGCACTCCACACATATAATCGTGTTCTCTCCTCTAAAGTTGTGGATGGCTCATTACCAGTCAGGTCATGGTTAGCTCCCCAACTGGGGAACTGACCTGACTGAATAACAACCACACCTGGGGCTTGAGCTTCCAGGATTATTGTCAGGCAGATTGCTTCCTTACATCACTTTACCACATGATCACACAAATCTTCCACTTGTACAGTCAGTGACAGGTCAGAGTGGCCAGCACTGGGACTGGCTAGAAATAAATGTTTTATTGGCACTGCTGCCAAAATTCTGATTACAAGCATTCAATATGTGGTGAGTTAATCTTAACATTTGTTAGCACTGAAGGAAAATCTTCCTTTTTTCCTGTACAATCACTGCTGTCTGTGCAGCTCTCCTGAGCTAGATTTGGTGAGTGCTGGATCCTTTGATGAGCTCGCTAGCCCAGTAGAGGGATATTCACTATTTTTTGTTTGTTTGTTTGTTTGCTTGCTTGTTTGTTTGTTTTCTGCAGGATTTAAATGGTTTATTTATTTCCTAATTTTACTTTTTCCTTCCCAAGGAAAGCCTTCACTTTGCAGGAAGCTTGGCCTTTTTTGACTTTGCCCTCAAACTCAGTTCTATAACACTGCTAGAATAGAGACATCTTCCAATAGATTTGATAACATTTCTCTTTCAAGAGAGCAGGTAACAGCTTACTGGAGAGTAATACAAAGCCCAAGCCTGTTAACCAAACACAGAAAATGTCTTGTGTGCATGACACATGCAATGGTACTAATTCAGGGCTGTATTTCACTGTCAAAATCAGAGGTATGTGCATTCTTGTGAGTAGGGGAGGGGTTTCCCCATGGAAATAATTAAATCTGAATTACTAGCAGAGACAAAGCATGCCTCAAGGGACAGTGACTGCACCACCTCCCTGGGCAGTCTGTGCTCGCACCTCACCACTCTTTCTGAGAATATTTTTTTCCTAATATCCACCCTGAAATTGGCTGCCCTTTTTGGGTAGGGGGACTCCTTTCTGAAGAGAGTGATAGGGACTTCAGGTGCTCCGAGAAGGTTCGGGTTGGATAGTAGAACACGGGAGCGTTCAAGAACTGTGGAGATGTGGCACTGAGGGACATAGGTTAGTGGGCACGGTGGGGGTGGGCTGATAGTTGAATACGATGATCTCAGTGGTCTTTTCCAATCTATACATGACTGTATAATATCTTGTGGGGTGATGTCCTTTGGTGAGGGAGGTGCACTTTGCAGGGTAGGCTGTTCTTTAGGAAGGACGTTTTTTGTGAAGGAGAACTCCCTTTAGAGAGGAGGCCGCCTTTCAGGGCGGGAGAGGCTTTCAGATGAGGAGGAAACGCTTTGCAGGCAGGCCGCACCCACAGCCCAGCGCGGCCCAGACCCCCACAAGCTGCGGGCGCACAGAGCCGGCCCCTCCCGGCGCAGCGCCACCGCTGCGGGGCGGGCCTACGTCTAGGCCCGGGGGCGTGGAAGCGGTGGGGCCGCAGGGCTTATTTCAACGGCTGCAGCGGCGAGTGTCGGCCCGGTGTCATGGCGGGTTGCGCGCTGCGGGCCGTGGTGGTGGTGTTGGCGATGCTGCCCGCGGGGCTTCGGGCCGACACGCCGGCCAACTGCTCCTACGCCGACCTGCTGGGCGCATGGGAGCTCCGCGTCTGGCGGGCCGGTGGCCGCCACGGCAACTGCTCGCAGGCGGGTGAGAAGCCGATCCCGTCCTGCTCCCTTTCCCTGGGTGGTCCGGCCTCGGGGTGGTGCAAGGGAGCCCGTGAGCTGCAGCGAGAAGCCGGGGGCTGAGGAGGGGGGGGGGGGGTAGGGTTCTGCTGCTTGGTGCTGGGAAACTGAAACCGGTGGGCAGGAAACATGTGGCTGTGTGCTGTGTTTGTTTAACAGCCGGCCTGTTGGCTCTCTGCGTGCGACACGGCTCTCTGGGTGACTATAGTGGGCAGCCCTGTTACTGTCCTTCAGGTGTTTTAGTGTATTTTCGATTCGGGTTCTGCTAGGTGTTTTAGTAGAACTAGTGCCCCATGCTGCCTCACTTCTTCCTTCTTCTCGGTTTCAGTTGCCCTGCTGAGCTCAGCCTCACGCAGCTGTGAAATGTGGTGTTGCTCTCTGGTGTTATACATGGCTGAGAGTTCGCCTGGTAACCTCAGGAGGCAAAAAAGCAACATTTCTCTCGAGGGGGAGATAATAGCTCGCCATTACAAGTCATCACTTGATTACTGTTTGGCTATTATTTGAGGAGTAGTTAATACATAGCATCCAAGTAGTCTGATTGATAAGACCAGGCAGGTGGCAGGTAGGTGCCTGGGAGGTGAAGTTGGTACTGGTGGGGTTCAGAGCATTGGGGGTGTTCATGGACAGCTGGCTTAATGTGAACTGCCAGTGTGACCAAGGAGGCTGTTGGCATCCTGGCTTGTGTTGGAAATAGTGCAGCCAGCAAGAGCGGGGACACAACCTGCTGTAATTGGCACTAGAAAGGTTACACCACGAATGCTGTGTTCAGTTTTGGGCCCCTTACTACAAGAAAGGCATTGAGGCCCTGGAGTGTGTCCAGAGAAGAGCAATGAAACTGTGAGGGGTCTGGAGCACAAATTTTATGAGGAATGGCTGAGGGAATTGGGATTGTTTAGTCCGGAGAAGAAGATATCTTATTAGTCAGGGGAGATTTTAGTCTCTACAACTCCCTAAAAGGAGACTGTGGCAAGATGAGGATAGGTCTCTTCTTCTAGGTAATGGTGACAGGATGAGAGATAAAGGCCTTAAGTTTTACCATGGGGATCCAGATTAGGTATTAGGACAAAATTATTCTCAGAGTGGTGAGGCATTGGTGCAGGCTACCCAGGGTGATGGTGGAGTCACTGTCCCTGGAGGCATTCAAGAAATGTGGAGATGTGGCATTGAGGGATGTGTTAGTGGGGATGGGTTGAAGTTGCACTAGGTGATCTTAGTGGTCTTTTTCGATCTTCATGATCTTGTAATTACCATGAGGTAGTGTGGTGTCCATCATCTGAAATTAGGTGTTTAAGGGGAAGATTTGTTGCTAAACACAGTGTCTGAGTTGTGTTACAGGTTGTGTTTAAATAGGTTGATGTTTTCTTGCAGCAGATTTTTGGTACTGCTGTTGTGGCTAATTAAATGTGCTAATGTTGTCTAATGTTAGAAAAATGAGCATGTGGATGCACTGTTAGGTAAGTGAGGTCCCTACTGCTGTATTTATTTGATGTCTTTTTTGCAGGAAGCTTTATTCAGTGAGCATTGTTTAGCATTTTTGTAGTAAAATAAATTATATGCTTCTACTCATTTTTAAACTTCAGTGTCGTCTTTACAATTGTTTTTGCAGGACCCGTGGAAAAAACAGTGCTTGTGAATCTTCAGAAATTAGATGTGGCCCAGGATAGCCTGGGCAATTTTGGTTTCTTCACTTTGATTTACAATCAAGGCTTTGAAGTTGTGCTAAACAATTACAAGTGGTTTGCATTTTTTAAGGTGAGTTACCTTGTGTTCTGCATCACTGAGTGTTGCTGTAGTGGCCTGTATTTGAGTTTCTCCTCACTTGCTGAGTGCCACAGTAGAGCAATGGGAGCACTTGGTTTTCTTCACCTCTAACTTCTACCTGGATAATCAGGCAAATGGCTGTATTCTTGCATTAAAAACAAGACAAAAATGGTTGTTATTTGCTGGGTAGGGAGAGGAGAGCAGAAGTAGTAGTATTTGAAAAATCTCTTAACAGTGCTGCTGCTTTTGGTTCTGGGTATGCTTACAGCAGTTGTTTAAAACCTTCATGAAACTGACTCTCCCAGTGGCTTAGAAAAAAAGAGTTGTTTCAGTTTTCTTTCTGACATTTTGCGCTCAAGTGAAATATCAGACATAATTGCTTTTATCTTTCCTTAAAGATCTTCTCAGTTGCATGAAATATGCCATGTTCACTTTAGAAAGGTCATTTACTCTCCCAGCTGAAGGATTTCTAAGAGCTTTAATACCAGAGCAAGTCTTAAATCTGGAAGGAACCTTCCTTGAGTTTTCTGTTGTTTTCTGTTTTTGTTTTTTATTAATTCTCCAGTCCCTCTTAATGACTTCAGATCAAGTTGAAAACAGTACTGTCAGTAAGGGCAGGCAGAAGACTCAGTTGCTGAGGGGCACTCTGCTGCTTAGCTAATGAGCAGCATTATGAATCGGAAGGGTGACTTGAAACAGTCTGTGGGATGACTTGTCTATTTGGGAGATGGAGGTTCTATGCAGCAGGACTGCTCAGACACTGAGTGCAGTCCTCAGCAGGGGGGGTGAATGCATTTCTTCTTCACTTCGTAAGTTGTGGTCTTGTTTGGTTTTAGATGAGTCAACAATAAGCAGGCCTTATCCTAGCATCCTAGGATCTCTGAACATGGGCTGCCAGTAAGGATGATAATGAAGTGACTTTTGTTTCATATCAGCTTCCTGGGAGCAGCTGTTTTGAAGCTGGTGTTACCTGTTAAGAAAAGTGGGCAATCTTATCTTCCAGGAGGAAGATAAGAAATGATACATGAGGCTCTGGCTGAGCTGTAATGTCCTCCATAGCTAAAGTAGTCCACTTAAGTTTAAAGGCAAGGACAACAGGTTTTAAAAAATTAACAGTGATACTGTTTATGTGTTTGTTAAGGAACTTTTTATGGTAGGAATGCTGTGTAAATCAGGGTTTTATACATGAGCAAGAGCAAAGTTTGAGAGAAATAGCTTACTGAGATGCTCTCAATCTCAAAACAGGGACACTAAATTGCCACGATGCATATGCCTCATAGGTTTGGTAGGCGATGCAATAAAAACTGCTGGCTGTGAGGAGTAGAAGAGGGCAAAATGGCCTCTGAAACATCTCAGGTGGGGATGTTGCCGCAAGATTCACTAGATGCGAGTGCCCACCTCAAGAATTAGGAATTACTGCTTCTGTGAGGATAGTGGACTGCTAGATGTTGTAGGTATTGTATCCAAACTAAGGCTTTGAGTCTAGCAGGTGGAATTCGGCAGATGTAGGTAAGAACAGCAAGGACATTGTAGGTGAAGGATATTTGACCTAACAGGCTGGGAATCATTAGGCTGATACTTTTATATTGAAATGCAGAGGTATTATCAAAATAATTGTGAGGAACTTAATCACGGAAACAACAACCTGCTCCAGAATAAAGAGCTGTCTGGCACCAACTTGAAGGCAGCCTTAAGTCTGTGAAGGCTTTCAATTGTGAAATATCTTCCTGGAAGATGAGCTTGTAAGTGCTTTGATATGCAGGAGTGTTGTTAAACATTATACCAAAAATACTAGAATGTGCCCAAAGGAGAGCAGGACCCAGAGATCCTGAAAATGCTAGGAATCGTAACTTAGGAGTGGCTAACTGGTTTGTTGAACGTAGAACAAACTGCTAGGTGACCTCATTTCTGTCTGTGAGTTCTGTATGAAAGGAAGTCAAGCAGTCCTGATCTTTTATCTCTGGTAGCCAATGATAGAATGCTGTAGGGAATGGCATGAAGCTGTGTCAGGCAATGTTCAGACTGGATATTAGAAAAAGTTCTTTACTGAGGTGGAGGTTGAGTCCTGGAACAGGCTTACCAGGAGAGTAATCATGGTCCCAAGTCTCTCACTGTTCAATAAATATTTGAACAGCACTCCTTGATATGATCAGTCTCTCGGGACACCACATGGGAGCCAGGAGTTGGCTTCAGTGACCTTTGCAGGTCCCTTCCAGCTCAGGATATTGTATGATAAAAATGTCATTGAAAAAACTTGCTTATAGGGAACTTGAGGAGGTCATCTGATTCGACATGCTGCTCAAAAACAGAGTGAGTCAAATGTGCCTGAGCAGTAGCAAGGCACAATAGCTTGTGTTTCATGACCATGAAATCCATTTGTAAATAAATGGACTCATTAATTGTTTTGCAGTTGCTTTTGGTATTCAGACATAGCGAGCTAGTTTGGACCATTGTGTAGTAGTAAGGATTCCATCAGCAAGAGGTGCTTAAATGCTTATTTCCTTAAAAATTAGAATAAGGATCCAAGTTGGTTACCTTCTGTATAATGTTTTATTCATGTTATTGCTGTAAAAGAAACCACAGATTACTAAGAAGCATGAGGAAATATCGCAGTGCTTAGTGAATAATATTTTTTTTTTTTTTTTTTTTTTTTGCAAACAACTCATTGACTTTGTTGGGCAAGAATCTGTAATACTGTCCATCACGTAACTACTATTTCACAATTGTCTGTGGAAACTTGGTCAGGCTGTTTGCAAGGTTGCAAGGAAGAACTTCAACTTTTGTGACATCTGTCTACTTTAAACAGATTAATAATTAATTATTCCAATAGTTATGAAATAGAAATAAAAAATACTTAGTCCTGATAAAAACTGAAAATGTGTTTCTATCAACTGCAGTTTGCATTCATCTATTGTAAAGCTTCTAGGGGAAAATATCCTCAGTATGATGCACACTTGAGAGCTTGTTTGAGGAGTGGCTGCTTATTGTTTAAAATACTCATATGATTTGCATCTGAAAGTTATTTAATCATAGCCAAATTCATCTGCTTAGGCTTGGTCACAGTCTGGTAAAATGGGCTGAAGTAAAATGCTAATGGGAAATTTTGGAAGAGCTAAATTGTTTATCCTAGCATCTCAGTGAATTAGGCAATTTTTCTCTTTCAAATACTGATGTAGTTACAATTATTACATTAAAAAATGCTCTGGAGTTGGTCTCATTTGATCCTCAGACTCCAGATCTTCTGAAGGAATAGCAGAATATCAGAAAGCCTTGCATGTCTTTTGTCATAGCTGAGAGTTTGTGCTTGTCAGGAAAGCATTCATCCTTTAAGATCTGCTCATGAACTTCTGGTTCACTGCAGTTAAGTTACTTGGCTAAAACCCCATTACCATGACAGAACTGATAAACTGTCCTGATTGATCTATGATGTTTTAGCACTTTCCTCATTCAGCAGAGCTGAACAGCTGTATTTCATACAAATGAATAGCTCTATTTCAGCCAGTAATGTTTCAAGCATGGGGGCTCAGTTGGTGCTAGCTGAACTTTCAGTGTAATTCTTCAACATTAAGCAAAAATAAACTTCTAATAAAAATTTTTCTAAATAAAAAGAATGATGATATTTTGTCTAAAGTGTGTCTCTAGCTGTGCTACTACACTAAGTGGATATAGATGCAGCTTGTTCATTGATAATGCATGTTTCATTTGGGTTTCTTCTAGTGGTCTTGTTCCAGTGACTTACTGAGCCCTTCCAAGTTATTCAAAGATCTCACTGACTTTACAGGTTATTTGTTGTTCTACCTGGGGTCTGTGGACGAAGGACTCACTACACAGAGTGGTTTGGATGAGATTACTATACTGAACTTGGATGTGGGGTAGCTGTACTGACTCCTGACAGAAGCTTTAGCATCTTGCTAAGGGACATGATTTGGCAGAGAGTTGTTGGGGTAATACAGTTAGGTCGTGGTTGCACTTGATGATCTTTAAGGTCTTTTCCAACCTGAGTGATTGTATGATTCTATGTTCTTCTTTTGCTGGATGATGTGTCTTCTGAATGCCTCCAGAATCCTTACAGGATTTTAAAGTGTCTTTTGTTTTAAGTGATTACAGTAGCGCAGCATAAAAAGCTAAAATGAGCTGAAATGGAAATTAGAACTTCCTGTTTTGATTATTTCATGTCTCTTGTAGTACTTGCTTATTGTTAAGGCTCATGCATTGGAGAGAGACAGTGTCCTAAAAATTGTACGGTTTGTCCCTTAGACAAAGTGATATTACTTCAAACTTTTGAGTTGTATTCTAGCAGGAAAAAAAAGCCCCAAAATGATAACAGTGAGAGGTTTGTTTTTTTTCATATTGAAGTGTTAGCGTTATTTCAGCTGGGGAAAAAAATAGATCATAAAGTATTTCACTATACAAGGTAAGCTTTTTCAGCCTATGTATACTAAGCTCTTCCAGGCTCACTTGGTGACATTTCCCTCTCGCAGGTTTTTCTCCCATTTCCCAACAATTGCTGAAATAACCAGTCTAGACAAGTGGTAGTAATTAAGGTTTAAATTTCAGGATGTTGGAAAAAAAAAAAGTCTGAATGTTTTTACTCTGTTGCTGAAATCTAAATAGTAGAGTTGCTAGTGCTGTTTAATTCTTCAAGTCAATTGAAAGTTTATTTCTGATGTCATTAGCTGGACTAGCTTACTAGCAAGGTGTGCTTCTGCTGTTTTCCCAGAGTGTAAATGTGAATGTATATATCTCTAAACTGCAGAATGTTCTTTGTAGCCAAGGAAATGCAGATGTAGTTTATATCTGCTTGCATTTTATATCAGGTAGCAACATAGCACTTGGTTCTGATAGTCTCAATTTTTGTTTATTTGCACAGTAAGGTGTCTGCTGTCCTATTCCAAATTGAAGTGTACTCCTGATGTTATAGCCCATAGGCATGCTTGTAAATTTTCATTTCTTCATCATGCTTAATGTAGGTGGCAATCCTCCTGCTAGAATGTGAGTAGGGTTATGGGCTGAACATTGTCAGCAGTAGCTGTAAAAGGGGATGGGATAGCAGCCTGGGTGTGCTGCAGTGCTGTGTCCAGTAAGGTCTCTATCCTTTCCTTCTTACCTGTTAGGGAAATTAAAAACTTGCAGAATTGAAACATGCTGTTTTTACCAGCAAGACCAGTACACATACAGGGTGGTTGGGCTTAGTCTAGTTTAAATCTGTTTAGAGGCAGTACTGCAAGTCACTGCTTTTTTCAGTGAAGAGCCTATGAGCACCATTCTGTTGAAACACAGTTCAAAAATCCGTGTGCAGTTGTACATCTGCAACTGTTGGATGGAATTTAATGACGTATTCTTGGATTAGGGACCTTGTATTCTGTTGAAGTAATCTGTGGTTGGAAGAGTCAAGCTAAAGCTTTTGTAGTACAAATTTTCAATCTCCTGTGTGACTTAAAGCAAAACTTGAACCTTAGAAGATGAGTATAAAAACTTTTCTCCCCCCAAGACATTCTACTGTCACAGAATTGCTAACAGGAATTTTTCATGTTGTAAACCATGTTAAGCAGAAAGTTTTACTGAATCTGTTAGGAATTTGTAGTTGAGCTTTTACTAACATTTTCCTCACCCACTCCCAAATTTCTAATGAGCTGCCTTCAATGAATCATCCTTTTTTTTTTTTTTTTTTTTTTTTTAAATCTCATTTTGATAGCTGAGGTGAAACTGATTCTTTGTGCTCTTTTACCACAGCTCAGACTTCAAGCAGTTGCAAGGCATCCTACCTGCTGCTCTGACTTGTGGAATAGAAATGCTCTAGTACAGTTTTCCCTGAGATGTTTCTAATGTAGTAACATGTCATCCTGCCTGTATTTGATTTTCATGCTGCCACAAGTCTTGGCTTCTTTTAATAATCCACAAAGACCTTGGAAAGAAGGCTAAATATTAAGATGCCTTTTACATTATAGCTAGGAAGTAACTGTTCAACCCAAAGAATTACATAGTTAATACCAGTACTAATATATGGTTTGTTGCTGTAAGTGTAAGTCACAGCCCAGCTGTCCTTTAGCAAGTTGATGAGGATTGTTTTCATTAATCTGCTTAGTGTTTACTTGATGCTTTCTTCTGAAGTTAAACATAAAGTGGGTTGATCTAGAATGTTTGGCCACTTTGTCTGAAACAGAAGGAGCATCTGGGTGGGTAGGCTACTACTGCTATGCTAACAAATGTGTGTGTTCAGTACAAGTGTAATCTCTTCGCAGTATAAAAAAGAAGGCCAGAATGTAACCAGCTACTGTAATGAGACTCTGCCAGGATGGGTGCATGATGTACTTGGCCACAATTGGGCTTGCTTCACTGGACAGAAGGTTTCTTCATCTGCCTCAGATGTTCATGTACACCAACTACCTCTCCAGAAACTTGGAGGAGGGTAAGCAACAAATATTTTGCTAGGTGAAACATTTGGCAATTGTGCTTCGGGTTTCTGCAGGTTCATTCAGCATGGTTCAATTTTGTGACTGGAAATAAAGTTAATTCCAGTGATAATGTTCAAAGATGGGGGGGGTTGTGCCAGCCACATCACACATGGTCCTTCAGTCTGTGTCTTCCTGCATTTTCTGTTTAAGCTGATTGAGCTGAGCTGATTGAGATGACTGTATCTAGGGAGTTATGGGCTGTCTCAAATTTCAGAAGCCTTGTCTTGATAATATAATTGCATAACTCTTCTGCCTAGTAGGAGGCTCTTCCAGAACTACAGCCTTCTCCACATAAAAACATTTACCAAATTAAATATTTCAATTCCAGTCCTTTTTTTTTTTTTTTTTTTATTGTACTGTTTTGTTTTTTGATTTGCAGGCTTTCTAGCAGACGCTTTGTGCACAACTTTGACTTTGTAAATGCTATCAATACTTACCAGAAGTCCTGGAGAGCAACAAGATATGAGGAGTATGAGAATTTTTCTCTGGAAGAATTAACAAGAAGAGCTGGGGGTCTCTATTCCAGGACTTCACGGTACTACAGCCTTTTGGTTTGCTATCAACAGCTATACCCACTGCTGCAAAGAATATGTTCATCTTTATGCTCACTCTTCCTATCTGGGTTTAGGATAAAAATTTAGTGTTTCAAGCCCTCTAGCTCGGTTTCATGGGGTACCAACTTTCTCGTCCATTTGAATACCAGTTCATAACATGTGCTTTCTCAAGCAGCTGAGACAAATGGAGTCACCTCCCCTTTAATCTTGCCCAGTAACTTTCTGGTGAGCTTCTACATGCAGAGAAGAAGGAATAGGAGTAGTCTTGGATAGACTGATGTGTGACATTGCAACCATCAGCTGCTTACTTGCCATTGGATTCAGCCTCTGCATGGCTGTCTTCCTGGTTCTGCTGGTTTATCATTGCAATTAAAAAGCTGGGAAGTGCATTACCTTATTAAACGTGGATGAAGATTTTCTAGGGTAAGTCCTTGGTTACCATGGCAACCTGTCTTGCCTGCAGCCAGGGTCTTCCATAATTGGACTGGAGTGATTTCTCAGTTTCAGTGAAGTCACCCAGAGAGTATATTTAGGGTCCTACAGATCACATGACAGATTGACAATAAGAATGAATGTGGTTCTACATCACATCATTAAATCTGCAAACTGGAAATTTTCAGTTCCTTTTCTTGATGGCTGCTTCTCCTTTTAATTCTTCCATTTTCTATTCTGACGCTGCTGTGAGTGGAGTGCTACTGATTCTTTCCAAGCTGTAGCAATTGTATGTTTTTGTTTTTGTTTTTTAAGAATGTCATAAAATGTAAAAATTGATTTGGATGGAGTATTTGTACAGTTGCTGAGTTTACACCTCTGGTTAGGGCAAATACTTTAACTAATCTGCTTGTAGATACTTGGTAATACAGTTCCCTTTGGGAAGGATCTGAGTAGGTCTTGCATCTTGTTGAAACTAATCTTTTGAGATGGGCACTTATTCAGCATAGATGGAGGCTATTTCAAATTGTTTAGTGTGAAACTATGAGAAAAAGGATGGAAGGTGACAACTGAGTGTTACGTGTTGTTTCCTTACTTAGCGTTAGATTCTGTTACTTAAAAGTGTTTTCTTCTCTTTAGGCCGAAGCCTGCTCCTCTAACACCTGAGTTACTCAAAAAAGTTTCAAGCTTACCAGAATCCTGGGACTGGAGAAATGTGAATGGTGTCAATTATGTCAGCCCTGTTAGGAATCAAGGTAAAATAAGTAAATATATATACATGTGAAATATACTAAATCCCCTTTGATGTACTCTGTAGTTTGCTGTTAACAGGGTTTTATCTTACTTGCATAGTGTCTTGCAATTGGTAGATTGCATCTTTACTGTGACTAACCTGTGGAAACTTTGTGGATCCTGGCTGACAGCACTGCCAAAATACAATGTTGTAGTTATGTTAGTGCTGTTATCTTAGCAGTGTCTTTTGCTGAAGTAAAAGCCAACACCACAGTGCCCTGCATAAAGACAGCTGCCAAGCTTTGTGTGATAATCTCAGTCATGGCTTTCTGCGTGCTGACAGAACTGACGTGCACTTAATTCTTTTCCTAATTCGTGCTGATAGCAAATTATCATGTAACATTATCCTGCAGCATTAATTAATAACTCATGAAAATTGTCTGTACTGCCCTGAAATCTTATCAGTTTGTGAACTTCAGCAATTGCTTAAGTAGTTACTTGCAAGATGAGATGTTATTTGCTGTGAAAGGTATATGATAGATTACATGTAGTGTGCCATGTGCTCAAAATAGGTGTAAACATATACATAGACAGTGTCCTCTTCCTTAGGCATTTTGATGTGAGATACTTGTTCTGTTTCCCAATTAAATAGGTACGTATTGAAAGCCAGATATGCGTTCAGTTTATGCATGTCTTCCCTGTTCTAGTAGAAAACAAATTTCTACCTTCAACTGGATAATTTCCAGCAACTTTGAAGAGCAAAATGGATTTGTGTGGTGGAGAGGGAGAGGGTTACTTATATAACTGGATCTACATCTACAATTTAGTTCTGCCAAATTCTGCCTGCTAGATTCCTGGTAGAAAAAAGCATAGAAAGTCTTGTGGGAGTTCTAGATCACAGGCTGTCACATCACATCGCTGAAGGATGGTAACAGGAGATGATACAGTCCTGTACTTTCTCCTGATGTGAACTGGAAACGTCCCAAGAGCTGTTTAACTTTCCAAACTGAGGAACACTCAGCCTGAAGGTTACTTTTTTCCCTTTGTGTTGCTTCAAGGTTTCTCTAAATGAGAATGTTCTGCTGCTTCCAGTAACAAAAGTGCCTGTGGTTTTTGTTTTTTTTTTTTTTCTGTAAGCTGAGAAACCATGCTGAGTATATTAAATGTCCGTGGAATATGCACTCTGCTCCATTAAATAAGAATTTTAGCCTTCAGGCTTTCAGAGAGCAAACAAACAAAAAAACACCCAACAACAGAAAAAACTACTCACCAATTAAGTTTGTAGATTGTGATTTTTCTGAGGCACTGAGCTCTTGATTTGAAATGATTATTAGGTGACTAATCAGAACATGACACGATGGAGAAGACTGTAAGCGGTAGGAAGCATCTTGTCTGGAAGATGCAGAGAGAATTGCATGAATTAAAAGATTGTGGTGTCTCAGGTGTCACATGCTTGTGAAGTCACTGCTTTTTATCTAAGGATATAAAATAAGCTTGTGAACTGAACAAGAATTAAAAGATAAATTTTTGTTCATTGTATAATACTTTGAGACATGGCAGGCTTCATGCAACTACAGTTGTCTTCGATGGTAATACTTAGAGCCAGCTTATAGAGCAGTAATGGCATCTTTCAGCCAAGATGTGGATCATCCTGAAGACAGCTCTGCCATTGCTTGTTATCAAATTTACTGGACAGGAGAGGAGAGAAACCTAAATATTTTGTTAGCCTTAGCATGCAATTCCTATTTCCACCAACTTCTGCAAGCTTTTTTTTGCAAATAACAATGAGTGGGAAGTCTGGTCAGCTGGTCATTTCCTGGATGCTGTGTCCCCTCCTTATTATTCCTCAACATCTATCAGCCCTTTCCTACAGAGCAGGTGTCAACTCATTTGGCTGAAGCTTTAATTGTGTCTGAAGGAGAGAATTTCTAGAAAGCCTCAGGAAAAGCAGCTGTGAAGTTGACTCCCTGCTGCTAGTGTGCTTTGCACATAAAGAACTGCACAAATAACTTTATGATCAGAGTTTAAAAAAAAAAAAATTATATATCTTTTTATATGTAACAACCACCCCAGCAGATTTCAGATTGAAATGATTGCATTGATTATATGTCGAAAACACAACAAAGTTTTCTGTAGCATGGCCCATCTTGGATGCTGTGTCTGTACAATGGCACCTCTCACAGATTCAGCTAGCCCTGCTGGGCAAAAAAAAGCATTCTTCTTCAGTCTGATTTTGCCCCTTTAGACGCGCTTCTAATTCAGTGAAGGTGCAATTTCACCAAGTCTTGCTTTTGTTGTAGCTCTGCTTTTACACACCTACACAGTTCAAGAAAAACTACTTTGTTTTGTTCCTTAAGCCTCCCTCCTTTTCATAGCTCTGCAATTCTTGACTTCCCTACTGTCAGGAAACAAAGGGAAATTGGGCACTGTGGTGACAATCAGATAAAATAGGACTTCATCCAAATAATTGTCCTTCCCTGTGATGCATGTCATTCTACTTCTAGAGGTTTTCAATGCGCTACAAAAATTTCCTAGGGAGTGAAGAGGCCTAAAACTAGAAGCATTACTAAATTTTGTTCCAAAAGTAGGAGACTTAGCTCTTTGCCAGGCAACAGAAGGGAGATTTAAGTGCCTTGGAAAATCCAGTGTACAATTAGATGTTCTTAGGGAAATAAAGGGAACTGGGATGAATATACAGTATCAAACCTTTATACCACTAGACTCTTCAAAGTGAGTTATTTTGGGGGTGGTTCTAGAAGTGGAAGATTTTAACAGGAGATTACAGCATAAAATACACTGATAGGTTGAAATAGTCTAGAAAAGATTTGTCATTGTTAACTTAAAATAGTTCACTGCCCATCAGTGCTCCTTAAAAGGTTATAGCCTGAGGCAGTAGGTTGTGAGGCTTCTCTGCTATAATATGGTCCCTCTAGATTCATTCAGGGTGAATAGCATTGATGTTAAATGATACTGCTGAAAAATCCTGAAGAGTAGAATATAGTCTGTTATTCTGGAATAACTTGGTGTTGTTTAAAAAACAAAAACAGTTGCTAAAGCTGCTTTGAACAAAACTGCTTACAAGCTTAAAAGGTAAATGTATGCTTGAAGTTCTTGATCTGTCAGTGTTCAACTTATAATCACTATGTTGGTCTGTCAGGTTTTAACTCTTGTCAGTGCAGTATAGTCATACTGGTACCTGAATGCAGGTGACTCATCTTGTTTATATGACTGACTGCTCATGTTGTTTTGTGGTATTTTTTTGTTTTTTATTCCTTTCCTTAGCCTCGTGTGGCAGCTGTTATGCGTTTGCCTCCATGGGCATGCTGGAAGCAAGAATACGTATTCTCACAAACAACACTCAGAAGCCAGTCTTCAGTCCCCAACAGGTTGTATCTTGCAGCCAGTATTCTCAGGGTAAGTACACTGGTGCACATGAAGTTAACTTCCAATAATAATGATACTACAGAAGTACGTTCAAAACTTAGACACCTTCGTCTCGCACATGATTTTGTTCTGTTGTCAGAATAATCTGGCAAACTACACATTATAGTACTTTTTTCTTTATTTTTCTGATAGTTAAAAATATATGCTGGAGTTTTCAGCCCACTTTGCTATTGGGGGGTGGCACTGGACTAGGAGTAGGTGGACTACATACTAAGGATGTTACTGGATTTTAACTAGGCTCCATCCTCCTGACCAATCTAAGGAGTTGGGCTGAAAATATATCTAAGTTGCAATGCAAGCCTAGATAGAAAGGAACCAAGTGTCCTGAAAGCATATTCAGAGAGAAAAGGAACATATGGGGAGGGGGAGACGAGCAAAAGCAGTGACTAAGACTTTAAATTTTCAGAGGAGAGAACCCATGCTGTAACAGCTTTTTTTTTTTTTTAACATATAATCAGCTGCTGTTCATGATGTCAAGAGCAAATTGTTGAGGAGGTGGTCCGTGTATTAGAATATTCCCAATACAGTTCCCACTGTTCTCTGAATTTTTTGCGTGTAATTTAAAAAGCTAGCTATAGCTAACTGGAATATTAGAATAATTGGAGGCACTGCATCTTCAGTACTGTAATCTAAAAGTATTCCAGGATTTGAGTGGCAATGTCTTCCATATCAAATAACTTCCCAAGGGAATAACCAGGCATTTCTTGTTTAGGCTGTGATGGTGGCTTTCCATACCTCATTGCTGGGAAGTATGTCCAAGACTTTGGTGTGGTGGAAGAGGACTGCTTCCCTTACACAGCTCAAGATTCTCCATGCTTGTTCAAGCGCAGCTGTTATCACTACTACACTTCTGAGTACCACTATGTTGGTGGTTTCTATGGAGCCTGCAATGAAGCCCTGATGAAACTTGAGCTTGTTCTGAGTGGGCCAATGGCTGTTGCCTTTGAAGTTTATAATGATTTCATGTTTTATAAAGAGGGAATCTACCATCACACTGGGCTCAGGGATAACTTCAATCCTTTTGAACTGACCAATCATGCTGTCTTGCTAGTAGGCTATGGTAAAGACCCAAAAAGTGGTGAGAAGTTCTGGATTGTCAAGAACAGTTGGGGCACCTCATGGGGAGAAGATGGTTACTTCAGAATCCGTCGTGGCACTGATGAGTGTGCAATTGAAAGCATTGCAGTGGCTGCCACTCCTATTCCAAAATTATAAATGCGGAGGTCTTCATCAAGTGCCTTTGAGAAGGAAATTCTCATTTATGAGAGCATACCAGTTTTAGAGGATGGCTAAAACCCATTCTCTAGCTTAAATGAGCTTTAATGATGTTTTTCAGACCAGAGAAAAAAGTTTTGCTAGGTGAGGACTCTAAACTCTGCACTGAGTACTGTAGGCTTCTTCTCTGGAGTCTAACAGTTGATCACCTAGAATGCAGTTGGCAGTTTGTTAACAGTGGTGATAATTATTAGTCACAGGATATACATTTTTCTGTC
The DNA here is from genome assembly GCF_019232065.1 of Centrocercus urophasianus. Lineage (NCBI taxonomy): Eukaryota > Metazoa > Chordata > Aves > Galliformes > Phasianidae > Centrocercus > Centrocercus urophasianus. The sequence continues at coordinate 2,379,989 of NW_024884141.1, read as the reverse complement.
ACCAGTTTTGTGGTTTTTTTTTTTTTTTTTTTTTTTTTTTTTTTGCCATGGACAATCTTGAACATCACAGCAGGTGCTGTGATAATCTGTAACTACTCTGAAAGGACACTGTAGTGCCTTCTCAGAAATCATGAAGTCACTGCAGTTAATAACTTAAGTGTGTGTTGGGGAGGGAATGGGCAATTCTGCTGATTGAAGGGAAATTTTAAAGCTTTAAGTGTCCTGCAAAAGCTGCAAGTCAAACTCTTATGATGATGAAAATCAGTTTTGTGTTTTGGCCTGTTACTAAATGCTCCAGTTCTGGATTTCACTGCTGTACTTTGCAATTGATCATCTCAGAGTTCAATAAAAATTATCCCACTGCTATAGTTGTTTGTAATTGAAGTAGTTTTGAACTTGTTAAGGACTTCTTGCTTTAGCAGAATGTATAATGACTGGGAAGGAAGGTGAAAGCAAGGAATGAATTAAAATCATCCAAGTGAAGCCAAGGTTCTTACAGCTATGTCAAGTAAGGTTGGCGGTGGCCAGGAGCTGAGTAGTCCTCGCTGAGTAAACTGCTGCTCACATGAATAGGTAGGAGTGTCCTGGAGATGAGACCTAGTTTCATATGTGGAAGAAAATTTCAGTTATCTGTTACAGTAATAGATGCCCAAAGCAGTATTTTGTATATAAAATATATTCAAGGACATGGAGAACTTTATAAGTGGGTAAAGTGTTAGTGACCAAAATGTCTCATTTAAATTAGGTGGGAAAACTCCTTTTTACTTCACTTTTCCATGGAGAAAATACATAGAACCATACTGACAACAGTCTCCAAAATAACATGGTGTCATTTGGGTCACTTTTAGCTGGGGTCTGTTGTGGGTGGGGAAGGAGTTTCACCTTGTTCCTTCCTGAAAGGTTTATTTGATGTTGCTGCAAACTGAGATGCCCTGTGATGACTTAATTCTGTGGTAGTGGCTGCAGTATACTGTGAGGCTACACAGTTGTCCCACAGATATTTTTCTGAAATACACAACCAAGCATGGTGGCATGTTTTCTCTTTTGCTTCTCCCTAGACCTGAACCCTATTCCTAGGGAAAGCGCTGGTATAGAAGCACTAAGAAAATTGTTCCTGAGGTGTGAGAGGCAATACTACTTTTTTCTTGCCTTTTATGGTGGGGAGGGATGGTGGGGTACAGATTTCCCTAGACAATGTATGCACAGCTTGTGTCTGCTATGTTACCATGCATAATAATGGTGTGATAGTTTATGTGGTGGTAAATTTCTCTCAGTAAACTACCCCACATCTTTTATCTGGGGATTGATTTGAGTTACACTAATAAAACTAAAGCTGAAAATTACTTGAAACTGAACAATCAGGGATAGAAGAAATTGTCTGCTTTCATTATGAAAGAACGGTGCTGGCTGCACTGTAATGCCAGCAGCATACTGCCTGCTATGTTGGTATTATAGCTGCACAGCTTGACCTAATTTGGATGGCTGCTTTTCTATACATAGTTATGTTAACACAGATACAAACTCTTGTGAGGTATGAAAGATGATCTGCTGTGTATAAATGATCTGCAGGCTTATTCTGTCACCTGCAATTGCCTGTGGTTTCACTATGGAGGTATAATGTGTTTTGAATATTGATATTTGAATATGAAATGCATTCAGAAGTGTCTATTAATAAGCAGCTATCTTCATGAGTTTTGTATAGATGTGCGGGGTTCTTAGATTTCTTTAACATCTCTAGTACTGTTTTGAAGATAAGCTTCAGAACAGATACAAAAGGTAGGTCATCCTTATTAGTTTTACAGTCCATCAACCATTAGAAGACTGGATCTTAACTCATTATCACCAAGCTGCTGCTGACAGTTGTGGCACTACTAATATAAAGACATGTTGTTCACCTTGATTCATGTTAGCTACATCTTCTGAATAAGATTATATGTTCTTTTGTTTGAAATTTCTGTCTTTCACTCCTTGTGTGTGGCAGCTGCATTGGTGTTAATGTGAGCTCTCAGGGCTGTCTGTCACCATCACTGCCACCAACAACTGTCATCACATGTGCTTGTCTGCTTCTGACTATCTATGTGGATGTCCCTGTTTTCTGTTTCAAAGTTGCATGGAAAAATGTCAACCCATCAGCTTGATGGAGCTGGTTATGTGGCCCACGTGACATCTGTATTCTCAGCTTTTGTTTGGGATTGTGAGGCCAGGCATAGAAATTATGTCTTGCAGCCAGGTGCTGAAGAGCAGATGCGTTTTCTTCCCAGGGGCCAAAAGAAATGCAACTGCAAGGACTAATAAACGTTTCTGTAATCATACAATCACAGGATATTCTTAGTATGCTGGGTTGCAGAGAGCAAATCCTTCTGGTATCCTGTGTTGTCAGAAGTAAGGAAGTGTGGGTAAGCTTGGCTATAAGTACAGAAGACAGCGAAAAACATGCTGCCTACAAAATGGAGAGGCACAGGTCTCTGCAACTTCACCTTTTCTAAGAGGCTGTAGTTTGTTCAAATGGTTTCTGTCTATGAGTGATGTGTTAAATGGAAGAAGCTTGAAATGAGAAACAAGGTATCACCTAGGAGAATAATTGCACATTTTTTAGAAATTGTCTTGCAGTGAACAAGTAGGAGCCCAATCTATTTAACTCATGAAAAGAAAGTTAATAGATAATGTCATGGTTGATAATACTTTCAATGGAAACAGCTGATTGTCAGCCCAGCAAATGTATTAAAAATTCAGTGTTTTGAACCTGGATATGTAAAAAGGACAAATATAATTTAGCTGTTTGGCAGCAAATATTGTAAATACGTAAAACCTATTGAAGGCCATGGTGGTGTTTCCATCTCTGGAGCTGGATCATTCTGTACTTCAAGCATTTCCCCTGGTACAAGAACTGCACTGGGGAATCTAGTAATTGGTATTTGGAGGAGACCTTATCTGACCATAATAATTCATTGCTGTGATCTGAGGACGTGAAATACAAGGTGACTTTTAGCTTCCAAAATTTCCTGTCTAACCTGACATTACATGCTGCATCAGAAATGACAGAAGAGGCTTTTTCCTAGATTTATTTAAACTGCTAAAACTGGGGCTAAGAGTTTTACGAGTTTTATAGATCCAAGGGTCTTGGGAAGAAAAAGAAAATCATAATGTGCACCAGTGGATATTATTAAAATAGCAAACTTGGGAGAACATGATACTCTGATAGCTTCTCTTTTCTCTCCTTTAATGAGCTGCAGTCAAATCTGTTGCTCTCTTTCCACTATTGCTGGAGACTTGAGAACTTGTTTGTAAAAAGAAGTTAAAACCATAGGACTGCTTCAAAAGGTTCCTGGGCTAATGTAGGACTTAGTGTCACCTTCAGGAACATTAATTTGTGTACCTCAACTATTTGGCTTTCAAAATGTGATTACAAGAAGTTTGCAGGTATTGCTAATGGAAAAGCTGCAAGGATGTAAGCTGGAGAATTTTGACACATTTCTTCCTCAATTCTTATGTTTAGAAAAACACAAATGATTATTTATTTTTTTTCTGAGATGCAGAAAGATGGAATAACAAAACATTTTTTTCAGTGGTTTCATCCCTTTACCAAAATGTCCAGTTTTAACTCATTCTTGACAATCGCTGCTTTCCTCTCCGGAGTGTGACTTTTTCCACTAAATCATACGTTGCTTCAGAAAAAAACGTTGCTTCAGAAAAACCACATCTAGCATATGTTAAAATTCTCTTTAGGATGTGAAAGCTATCATTGCTTTCACTTTCACCTCAATAGGTGGATTATATTTAAATTTGACTCTGCTCTAGATCATCATGAGTGATAAAGACACCTTTATATAGCTGTGGCTAACTTAACATTGTGTTGAAATTGCATAGCCTCCAGAATTTTCTGAAGAGCAATGCCTGGAGCCTGCCAGGGCTGGGATGCAGTGGTGGACTAATGAATGAGGAGAAAGGTTTTGGGGCTCATCTGCACTCAGATCTGCCTGTGAGTTAGGAGGAGCTTCAGGGTGTTGCAGGAATAGGACAAGAGTATTGAAGGTCCAATTCCTGCATGCATGGCAAAACTCTGTTCATGGTATCTGCAGCATTAAGTTCAGCATATGGTGATCTTGGTCTGTGGGTTAATGGGAGAGACATTTAAATTGTAGGTGCGGAAGTGCTCATCTTTGTTAAGTGTGTCAAAGCCACAGCCTCCAACATACACATCAGTGCTGTGGGAAGTGAAGTAGCACTTGAGTTGTAGAGTGACATGTAGAGGATATGTCAGGAAGCCTGTGGGTAACACACTTGAACCCATGCTGGTTCACTAAGACTGGTTTCCCCCAGTGCGTATATTGTGCATGTGGATGTCTTTTAAAAGTAAAGTTGAACACAGTTTCAAGCAGTGACTCAAGGAGAGCCAAAGCATATATTAAAAAAAAAAAAGAAAAAACAAGCAACCATATTCTGGATGCTATGGGAATCATGTGATAACAAAAAAAAAAAAAAAAAAAAAAAAAAAATTAAAATTTTTTAAAAAAAAAAAAAAAAAAAAAAAAAAAAAAAAAGTGAAAGCTTTGACTACAGCATGAAATAACAAAATGTACTTGCCTACCCCTTCCGAACAGTAAGTTTTAAGCAAAAAGGCTCTCACTCTCCTTGCCTGAAACCCAGGGTATGTTGTGTGATCAGAAGAAAGTGTCAATGACTTTGTAGTTCAAGCAAGCTGATATTTCCATGCTGGTTGCTATGGTTTCTAGAAGTGGCTTTAAGCTGAAGATGTGCATGAACATGTATGTGCATGTTTAGATTTCAAAAAAAGAATTACTAGTGACCCACAAAATTAAATTGAAGGTTTCTTCTCCATGTGATCAGGTGCAGAATAGTAATAGAACATCATTTTTTGTCAGGTCTCTCTGAATGCCAGATAAGGCAGGATGGAGAAATGCTGAAACCTTTTTTGTTCAGTCTACTGTGGAACAGGCACGTACATATATACAGATTTTTTTCTGTATTTGTTTGAGGCAGACATACATTTCTGCCAGTTATTCCTAATCTCTTCAATTGGATTAATTGACTTGATCCTGCAAATGCCGTTTAGCATGAGGTGCAGAAGGTAAATGAAGCTCTGTCTCACGGTACATCTTGCCAAGATGACAGCTTGGTTCTTCCTTCACCCAGAAAATGTTGCTATTTGCATTTCAAGAAATATACATAGGTTTATTTTTGAAGTGATCTCTAAGATACCTCAGTAAAGGATTAAGGATTGTGTAGCAGGGCTGATGGCATTTTAGCAATACCACAGTTTTAAGCATTGTCATAAGCTTGAAAATTATTAAAAATGATATCTTTGCCTTAGGAGAATTTCAGTAGTTTGGAAAGTATTGTGCATTCTTAAATGTCCAGCAATTCCAATCTTTATGCTCTGTGTCTAATAGTGGATTTTTTTTCCCCAACATTAACCAACTGTATAGAATCCTTGTGATGTATTTAGAAAGGAAATGCAATGCATACAATGTGTAAATTTAAGAAAGAAAGACAACTCACACCTTGTTTGGAAACCTTTTCCAATATTTCTTTAACATTTTTGACAATAATGTTACATATATATAAAGGTGGCCACCTCTACTGTTCTGTTTAGCATTTAGCAAGAATAAATATGATTTTTTGGTCTGGAGTGTATGCCATAAAATCATGGAATGATTTGGGTTAGAAAGGACCTTTAAGACCATCCAGCTCCAGCCCCTGCCGTGGGCTGGTTGCCCCCCACCAGCCTGAGTCCCATCCAGCCTTGCCTTGAGCACCTCCATGGATGGGGCACCACAGCTCTCTGGGCAGCTGTGCCAGTGCCTCACTGCCCTCGTAATGAATTTCTTTCTAACATCTAACCTGAATCTACCAACTTTTAGTTTAAAACCATTCCTCCTTGTCTACTCGCTATCTGACTGTTCAAAGTCAGTCTCCCTTTTGTTAAAAGCTCCCTTTATATATCGAAAGGCCTCAATGAGGTCTGCTCAGAACCTTCTCTTCTACAAGCCGAACAATCCTCAGCCTTTCTTCTTAGGAGAGGTGCTCCATCCCTCTCATCATCTTCATGCAGTCCTTCCCTGCAGGGCTGCTCTCAATGAGATCTTCTCTCAGTCTGTATACTTGCTCGGGATTGCTCTAAGATGTACGTAGGATTCCCTAAGATATTTCCAGCCTGAGTATCTCAGAAGAATTAATCTTCCTGAAAATTCTCAGTGCTGGGACCACTGAGAGGCCTCAACTTCACCTGGGAGCCAGAGTACCAGAAGCACTAGTCTCCTGGCTTTTGGCTTGCTGCTTTGTCATTCTTGCTCCCAGTCCTTTTGTGAGCCCCACTTTTGCACTGTACTTTCAGTTTTGCTAAATCTCCTCAGCCCTCAAAATTGTGGCCCTATTTTGGTAACTTTTCATCTCAGCCTGTAACTTTTTAGGCATAAGCAACCTTGCTCAAATAGAAGAATATTTGTGAATAGGGAGAGGACAAAGTCTGCAGTCTGTATTATGCTATCACTTTGCACAATGATTGCCTTCTAAATCTCATACATTAATGAGGTTGTTGAGGATGTGAATTTTATCTCTCAGTTATGTTTCTACCTCCTTTCTTGAAGCCCTCTATTAACCTTGGGATTATATGTGTGCATTTAAATCAGTAGGATAATAACTGCAGGAAATGACATCTAGTTGTATGTATGCTGGGAGAGAATCAATTACAAGAAATGGACTAAAAGGCCAAATCAAATACATAAAACTTGGCAGTAGGATGATAAAACATAACCAATGCAATGCTTTTGTTTTCCACAGAATGTGTTGGCTTTTTTTTTGTTTTGTTTTGGGTTTTTTTTCTGCTCGAGGAAAGAAATAGAAATAGAGTGATTGCATCTTTCTGACTGCTTGGGGGCTGATTTTTCAACTGCGACATTGAGAAGTTCATTTTTTTCCTTTTTAATTAAAGAGGCTGGTGAAGCAAAAACTTAATGTTATCTCTCTTACCCATTTGGATTGTATAGATTTGTAATAGCAGCATTAAGATCGCTCTAAATGGAAAATGAATGGGACTGACTGGGTGTGGAAACACCAGGAGTGACAGTGGGGGATGAGCTGTAAGGAAGGCAAGTGCATTAGTTGACAGTGCATTGAGTTCCCAGCACAGCTGCATCAAGTCCTTCAGGATACATGGCACAGGTCACAAAGGGCAACATAAAAGAGGCGATGATTAGGAAAAGGAAGGGGAGGGAAGGAGAGAAGAATAAAAAAAGACACCTTTTTATGTCACTGAGTTAGTGTCGAGAAGAGAAGGACAAATCTTTCTAAGCAGTAGCATCTAAGCAAGAAGACCAGATACTTTAATAGGTAAGTACCTCCTTTGGTAAGTGTAAAAGGAGAACTGACTTCAACAGATGAAGGGAAGGCTGAGGTACTGAGTTTTGCCTCGGTCTTCGCTGGCGGCCATGATTCTAATATTTCTCACATCCATGAGCCCTGCATCCCTGAACCTCTAGGTTCTGGGGCTGTAAATCCCAACCCCCCCCCACCTCCCAACTGTAAGGGCAGAGCAGGTCCGAAACCGTCTCATGAGACTGAATGTGTACAAGTGTATGGGGCCGGATGGCGTGCATCCCAGGGTTCTGGAGGAGCTGGCTGAGGTGGTTGCCAAGCTGATCTCCATCACATTTGAAAAGTCGTGGCTGTCAGGTGAGGTCCTGGATGACTGGAGGAAGGGTCACGTCACTCCCATTTACAAGAAAGGGAGCAAGGAGGACCTGGGGAACTATAGGCCGGTGAGTCTCACCTCTGTACCTGGGAATATCATGGAACAGATCCTCCTGGATGACATGCTTGATCACATGAGGAATTAGCGTGGAATCCCAGGCATCCATACAGACTGGGAGGGGCGGTCCTTGAGAGCAGCCCTGTGGAGAAGGACCTGGGGGACTTAATGGGAATGAAAAACTTAACTTGAGCCAGCAGTGTGCCCTTGTGGCTCGGAAAGCAAATGTTATTCTGGGCTCCATCAGAACAGGGGTGGCCAGCAGGGACAGGGAGGTGATTGTACCTCTCTATTCTGCTCTTGTGAGGCCCCATCTGGAGTACTGTGTCCAGGTCTGGAGCCACCAGTACAAGAAGGACAGGGAGCTGTTGGAGAGGAGGAGGAGAGCCGCAAAGATGATCAGGGGACTGGAGCAGCTCCCCTACGAAGACAGGCTGAGGGAGCTGGGCTTGTTCAGCCTGGAGAAAAGAAGGCTGCAGGGTAACCTCATTGCAGCCTTTCAGTACCTAAAGGGAGCCTACAGACAGGAGGGGAATAAACTCTTAGAAAGGGTAGATAGCAGCAGGACAAGGGGAAATGGTTTTAAGTTGAGAGAGGCAAGATTTAGGTTGGATATCAGCGGGAAGTTCTTTACAGAGAGAGTGGTGAGGTGCTGGAACAGGCTGCTCAGAGTGGTAGTGGATGCCCCATCCCTGGAGGTGTTCAAGGCCAGGTTGGATGGGGCCCTTGGCAACCTGGTCTGGTGTTAAATGTGGAGGTTGGCAGCCCTGCGTGTGGTAGGGGGGTTGGAGATTTATGATCCTTGAGGTCCCTTCCAACCCTGGCCGTTGTGTGATTCTGGAAGTCATTGAATCACAGAGAGGTTTGGATTTGAGGGGTGTTTTAAGATCATATAGCTCCACCACCCCTGCTGTGGGCCAGGATACCGTCCACTAGGCCAGGCTGGTCAAAGCCCCATCCAATCTGGCCTTGAGCACTTCCAGGGGTGGACATTCACAGTTTCTCTGGGCAACTCTCTTCATAGAGGTGGAACAGAATGGGGAGGCCAAAGTTCATAAATGACCATTTTCAGATCCTGAAACAGTATGTCATCTAAAAGCAGCAGATGAAAGCTAATCTAAGAAGGATGAGGAGCTTATGAAGGTTGAGTTGCTGGCATACCTTTCCTTCCTGTTGCTTCAAGGAAACCTGGCCAAAGCACAGGTATGTGTGAGTATAGGTATGCAGGCTATTTGAACATACATCATGACTCTTGTGAGAGGACAGGTGTGAAAGTATTGTTCTACATTCTAAAGTAAAATCACTGTCTCCCTTATAGATCTCCATTGAGATATGCTCCACTGCTGCTACAGTGAAGCAAAGTTAATTACTACGAAATCTTTGGTTTAAGAATTCAGCTACAGATCTCCAAGTACAGCCCCTTTCCTGAGTGTTAATTTGAGTGGTGGAATTTGAGCTGGCTGGAATACACCAGAAGAAGCTCTGCCTGTTTTGTAAAGAGACCACTCTGTTAAACCTTCCATTAAGTAAAATCGCTTGCTGCTTTTATAGGAAATGCTTGCTCCAAGAAGGAAGTGGCTTTTCTCTGTGCTTTACATTTGTGGCAGTGTTTTGCAGCTGTTATCTGTGGGCAGTGTCAGGGCACTACTTGGCCAAGACCACACAAAGACAACAGAAATGTTCAGTCAGAACAGGCTATTCCTGTGTCTGTGTGGGGCAAGAGTCATTAGACTTGGAAACACAGTATCGTTTTTAGTTGCATTAATGAAAAATGAGATCCCAATTCTGGCAAAAAAAAACAAAAACAAACAAACAAACAAAAAACAGTAGGAATGTCTGCATATATAAAGCATCTGTAAATGGAGATGACATGGACATGCAATCAGAGCTCAGCCTTAGCTCCTCATACAAGTGAAATGCTGTGGCAGTGCATTTATAATATGTTTGCAAAGTTGTTCTTTCTTTTAAATTAACAATTATTGCTAACCTATTTGCGTACAAAAATGTACAGAATGATTATACTTTCTTGGGAAGAAAATGGGGAACAAAGCTTGTTTTTATTGTGTTTTTGGGGTTTTTTTTTTTTTTTTTTTTTTTCCTTAAAAGATAAACCTTTATCTCTGCAGGTAGAAAGCAATTTCTTTTTTTCTTGACCTTTCTCACGAAAGGAGCAATAATAATGTTTCACAGTTGTGCCTGTGAATGGCAGTGTGATGTGTTCCCAGAAGGTAATAGGTGCACAGTTCAATATGTTTCTGCAGCTCTGCATTATGTAACAAGAATAGGGGTGGCTGCTTATTTAGAAATTCTCTGAACTGTTGCATTCCATTTGCATGTTATTCTCTTACATCTGAACACTGGAGATGAGCCTCTGAGAAGACACAGTGAACATCAGTAATGACTGGGTACCACTATGTCCATCCATGATTCTATATTTTGAATAACGGTAGAAAACTCTTCGATAAGCTGAGGTGAATTTCTGCTAAAGGTAAGTTGTCACTGTAAGGAAGAAACCAGGACGGACAGTGCAGGAAATTGTTTATGATTTTCAAGCATTTTATTCTCAGGCAGATAAATGCTACTTACAGTGAGCTAATCCTGATTCCCGGCCCCATGTTACTGATGTCATTGCACTCTTCAGGCTGCCAAACACCAGTCTTAGTGAGTAGAGGGCAGGATTTGTCCTCCCCGTTTGGGCAGATGGATGCCCATGGGTTTGAGAACTTCATAAGCATCCCAGATAGATGTTGAAAATTGCCCTCAGTACTGGCTGTTTAGCACAGCTTCTGTGCTTTTCACAGGTATTTTCAGAATTAAGGGTTATTATTTATATAAGGGTTTATTATTCTAAACTGTGAGGGTTGCTCAAAAAGTAATACCTTCTATTTTATTATGTTGGCCCATGACATCATAGGCAGCTGTTGGTGGTATGGCAGTAGGGGTTCAACCTTCCCACCAATATTCTGTTATGTTTTGTTGCTGTGTGACAGGTGGCAGCAGACGTCAGTCTGACAAATGGTGTCTGACAGGAAAGTGTGTATGAAGCAAAGGTATATCACTGAATCCCTCCGTGTGGAAAGAAAGGCACCCATTGACATTCATCAGTGCTTGCTGAAGGTTTTTGGAGACCTAACAGTGAATGTGAGCACACTGAGGTGGTGGGTGGTGCGTTTCAGCATTGGTGACAGCAACAGTGGGTCACTTCCACTGCTGCAGATTTGTATGTGTGCAGCATGCAGCTCTTGTTCATCACTGGCAAAACATGCACAGCTAATGGTGGTGACTGTGTCGAAAACTAGCGTTTTGTAGCTGAGAATTTGCTCTATCAGACAGTGTTATTGTGTTCCTTGTGTGTGTTGCAGTTTCCATGAAAATAAATAGGAGGAATTACTTTCAGTGCAACCTAAGTATTTTCCTAGAGAACCTTTAGTTGGTGTTTATAATAATTTTTGTAGGTCTGTCCTTTTCTGTTGACTTTGTGTACAGCTTGGTTTGGATCAGTATGTGCTTTACAAAACCCGTCAGTAGGGCCTCAGGAAAAGGAAGCCATTGGCACTGGTCACCCCAGACTGCTGTATGATGCTATAAAACACCACAGAAATTACCAGAAAGTTACCCGTAATCCCACAGAAACCAAACACTACAAAGAGAAATGCTGAGCAGAAATAGCAGAGAAGGGGACTGGTGCAGACTTAACAGCCCAATTCCTTACCATCTCTACATATCATTTACCTAATGACATTTTGCACAGATAAACTGCCCAGCATAATGAAGAGTTGTAGAGCCCTCACACTACTGCTCATTTTCATGAGCAGGAATCTCCTAATTAATCATCTTCTTGTGCCTACTTGATTTTCAGCCTCCCCAGACATAACGTGTAATGGCACTGAAGAATGAATCTGACCTGATGGCAATATGAACTTCTGTTAACAAATTCATTGCACCAATAATCTGATTAATTCAGCATAACAGTCAGTTATTGAACTCCATAGATCTCAAATTTATCTGACTACAAGGCACTGTGGATACTTAATATTTTCCATGAAGTTCTTCAGACCACACAGAATCAGGCTCTCTGGACATTGTTATTTCATGGCAAATATTATTATGGAGTCCATTCCAGTATGGTAAAGCTCTCTTGAAGGCTTTGTTTTGCACACCATCCCCTGTGAGATAGTTACAATAGGAGACAAATGAAGCAAATAGGATTGCAGCTGACAGTGCCATATGAATAAATTGCCTCTTCCTGTGAGTGTGATTAAACATTGGAGCAAGTTACCCAGAGAATGGAAAGTCTCCATCCCTGAAGATACACAAAACCTGGCTCTAAGGCCCTAAGCACCTTGCTATCACTGACTTTGTTCTGAGGATGGTAGCTGGACTCAATGACCTGCAAAAGTACCCCTCTACCTCAACAATTCTGCAATCTTGTAATATTTTAAAGAACAGCAAATATGACATACAAACTGTACCTTTGATGAACCCTGTTTGAATATGCAGTCTGGGGACTCAGTGGAAATTCTTTAAACCAGTGTGTATTCATTTCAGATCTATCTTTATACTTGTTCCTGCACATAAAGTCAGCAGTGCAATATGAGCACCATAAGAGAATGATCATCTCCAAGAATCAGACTTGAATCTGTGTGAATCAGATAGAAATTCTTCTGATGTGGCTCAGTTCTGTTCTAAAAGGTGATGCTGTCCTGTTGAGGACACAGTAGACAAACTTTCTATTTTAGACCACACCCATCTGTAGCACTGCATCACACAATTAATCACAATTAATTCACAGTAATTGGAGAGAGTTGAAACTGCTGTACTGTCAGGTTGACCCAGATTTTTGTTGGTAGCTCTGAAATAGCAGTTCTACAAATAGTTAATACTACAGCCTCATTGAGTGCTTTTACGCTTTCCTTTTGACTCTGAGGCACAACAGTTTGTTTGGAACTGGCACATTTAGGACTAATTCTGTGCTTTCACTGCCATTTAACCTCAGGGAGAAGCCATTTTTCTTTTCCCAGAGTATTGCTGATGCCTATTATTAGATTTTATCCAGTGGTAGACATTGTGCTCCCACTTGTTATTGTTCTTTTTGAGTTACACTGTGTTCATGTATTCCCAGGTAATTGCTCAAATGTGGTTAGTGTAAAACACACTGCAACCCATCTAAGATTTTGCTGCAGGTTCTGAAGGGTAGACCTCAACTTTCATTTTATTAGGTCGTGTGGATTTGTGTGAGAATATATATATATATATAAAAAAAAAAAAAAAAAAAAAAAAAAAAAAAAGCCTCACAATTACAAATTCTTCTTAGAGGGTATCCAGGTAATCATTTTTGGTTCTTGCCTTGAGATCTGACTTTGCAGAATCCCTAGTGCTACAGACAGGTCCACTACTGTCAGGTGCAGATTTCCTCAACCACTGGTTCAGACAAGTCTGAGAATCTTTAAAGGGATTGTAACTGCTAGAGGGAATGTTTTCAGTTGTATGTTTAGAGGTGTTGTTCCTGAGATAAAGCAGAGACTGCTATAGACTCTTTGTGCCAGCCGGACTCTTTTTTTGGTTGGACATCTGGAACATAATTCTCACGAAGTAGCATTTGGGCATGCCCATATTATTATGCTATGGATAGAGCGCTTTCAGCTGTGGTGTAGATTGGACTTAAAATGAGTGAGAATAACTGAGTGCAAAAGATAAAACAATAATTTGGCATCTAATCGTAATAGCAAGCTAAATGGTATCTCCACTGGTTGCATAAGCATTTGTTTAGATATTCCCTGAGAGTTCTTTCCTGATAAAGTGTATTTTCTGCTAAGTTAATTATAAGTTAGGAAGATCATAATTTAATCAAAGGAGAGCTCTAGCCATATTTGACAAGTCAATAAACATTCCACTAAGGGTATGGTATGTTTGATAAGTCAATAGTAATTTTAATCAGGGTAACAATTGGAATGGAATAGAGGAAAATGCAAGCTAATTATACCCTTTTCGTCTAAAAATAAAACTGGGGGAGCTGCACCGTTTTGTTAAAACAATCTGTTTATCTGTACGGGGTTATTCTTGTCATAATTAGCCATTCTTCGAATGAAGTCAGTGAATATGTTGTGTCTGAACTAAAGGAAACAATAAATTAATAAAAGATGAACTGTATTCTGTGCAGCTAACCACTTAGCATTTGATCCATACCCTAGGATTAATTGGGATGTGAAAAACTGGCAGAAATCTGTACAGAATTGCAATGTTTCATATCAGTTTTTTTATTGTATTTTGTTGCTGGCAGAGATTTTGTTTGTTTTTATGAACTCAATAAGGTAATGTAATCTATGAATTTTTACATTTACATATATATATATATATATACACACATAGGCATATATATGTACCTCATATCTCAGACTCTTTCAAGACATTCAAAGCTACCAGGTGTAACTGTAATAGCTGTGATATGAAAACAGCCAATTAGATGCTCATTCTTTAAGTACAAATATTTGTAATGATATAATAGTTCAGAAATATTTTAAATCAATTTCCTCTGCCAAAAACTGTTACCTTATGGTTTTAATATTTCAGACAACATTGTCATTTTTTAACAAGCCTTCTTCTTAGTCAGAAGTGAAGTCTTTTTCTGTGGTATGTGCCACACAAAGACAAGGAGTGATAAACTCCAGGACGCACCCATGTTGTCCACGTCTCCTGACAATGTAATTGCACCCTCAATTTTATCACTTCTTCCAGAGAAAAAGATCTCTACTAATGTCAGGGAAATAGTGAAACATTCTTGATGATTAGGACTGTAAACCAAGTGGAGTTTTATGCTGTGGCTAACATACAGACAACTGTCCCTTAATTTGATGGAAATTCCTTGAGTATTATTATTTACAATGGAAGTGTATAGAGTTTGCACAAATTCCTGCAAATTAAAACAGAACATTGGTATACTTTATTAATGTTAATATAGGTACTAAAATTGAGGTAGCAGAGTGTGGGATGACGCTGTTGTTGCAAATAGAATACTAGTTAGGGAATATAAAAATCACAGAATCATTTGAGTTGGAAGGGACCCTCAGAGGAAATCTAGTCCTATCCCCCTGCAATGAACAGGGACACCTACAGCTCATTCCAGTGCTCAGAGCCCGAACCAGCCTGACCTTGAGTGTCTCCAGAGATGGGATGTCACCACAACTGTGGGCAAAATAAAATAGCATATTTGGAATCATATTGTCATGTAGGGTATTTTCAAATTATTATTTTTATTTATTTTTTAAAGCTTAAAATGTATTTGTTTACTAGAGGAAACACAGACAACCAAGATATAATCACTAAAACATAAACTAAATCCATGTTTAAACCTGTTCTTATTGCCTGAGGGTCGCTGAACAACCCAAAGTAAGGCCCAGGGTCACCATCTGGTTCTCCCAGCTTGACAAGTTACTCTGTGTTAGTTGAGCTACAGTAACTACCTACCTGTGGGCGGCCAATGCAAACTAATATGGTTTATATCAACTGCCCTCAATATGGCCTCAGTGAAGATCATGTCTCCTCCTGGATGACATGCTTGATCACATGTGGAATGAGCATGTGATCTGAGACAGCCACCGTGGCTTCACCAGGGGAAGGTCATGCTTGACCAGTCTGGTGGCCTTCTATGATGGAGTGATGGCGTTGGTGGACAAGGGAAAGGCGACTGATGTCGTTTACCTGGACTTGAGCAAGGCCTTTGACACGGTCCCCCACCACATCCTTATCTCCAAATTGCAGGGATGTGGATTTGACGAGTGGATGACCCGATGGATAAGCAATTGGTTGAAAGGCCGCAGACAGAGGGTGGTGGTCAATGGCTCCATGTCCAGGTGGAGGCCGGTAACAAGCGGCGTCCTCTAGGGGTCTGTCTTGGGACTGGTGCTCTTTAACATCTTTATCAATGACATCAATGATGAAATTGAGTGCACCCTCAGCAAGTTTGCTGATGACACCAAGCTGAGTGGTGCGGTTGATACGCTGGAAGGAAGGGATGCCATTCAGAGGGACCTTGAGAGGCTGGAAAGGTGGGCCTGGGTGAAACTAATGAAGTTCAACACAGCAAAGTGCAGAGTTATGCACTTGGGCCGGAGGAATCCCAGGCGTCCATACAGACTGGAAGGAGCAGTCCTTGACAGCAGCCCTGTGGAGAAGGACCTGGGGGTCCTGATGGATGAAAAACTTAACATGAGCCAGCAGTGTCCTTTTGCAACTTGAAAAGCAAATGGTATCCTGGGTTCCATCAGAAGAGGGGTGGCCAGCAGGGACAGGGAGGTGAATGTCCCTCTCTACTCTGCTTGTTGTGGATGCCTTGTCCATCCCTGAAGGTGTTCAAGGCCAGATTGGATGGGGCCCTGGGCAGCCTGGTCTAGAATTAAATGTAGAGGTTGGTGGCCCTGCGTGTGGCAGGGGGGTTGGAGATTCATGATCCTTGAGGTCCTTTCCAACCCAGGCCATTCTGTGATTCCGTGAAGACAGAGTGCATGATACATGTTCCAGGCTGAGCACGCTTCCCCGGGACAGCAAACCATTGAGTTGTAGTAACCTGCTTGTGTGCCTGAAGGGATCAGACATTGTTGTCAAACTAGTCTTGCAGTGATCATTTAAGACACAGCCAGCCAGAATTGTCTGACTTGCTTGATGGTAGTGCTTGTCATATCTTCAGCAGAGCTGTGTAAACAACCAGTAGTTCCATACCTCTCTGTCCTGCTGCCTTTATATGCCAACTAAGCCAAAACAGTATGGACATAGCATTCAGGAGGTGGGAACAGTCCTGCAAAAACCCATTTCAGCAGGCTTCTGTAAAAGACAAACTGGCACTGGCACAGGCTGTCCAGAGAAGTTGTGGATGCCCCATCCCTGGAGATGCTCAAGACCAGGTTGGGTAGAACATGGTAGAAGGAAGGGATGCCATTCACAGGGACCTCAACAGGCTAGAAAGGTGGGCCCAGGTGAACCTGATGAGGTTCAACATGGCAAAGTTCAGAGTTTTGCACTTGGGCCAGAGGAATCCTAGGCATCTGTACAGACTGGGAGGAGCGGTCCTTGAGAGCAGCCCTGCTGAGAAGGACCTGGGGGCACCTCCCCTATGAAGACAGGTTGAGGGAGCTGGGCTTGATCAGCCTGGAAAAAAGGCGGCTGCAGGGTGACCTCATTGCAGCATTTCAGTACCTAAAGGGAGCCTATAGAGGGGAAGGGAATCAACTCTTTGAAAGGGTTGATAACAGTAGGACAAGGGGAAATGGTTTGAAGTTGAGGGGGGGGAAATTTAGGTTGGATATCAGGGGGAAATTCTTTTCAGAGAGAGTGGTGAGGTGCTGGAACAGCTGCCCAGAGAGGTTGTGGATGCCCCATCCCTGGAGGTGTTCAAGGCCAGGTTGGATGGGGCCCTGGGCAGCCTGGTCTAGTATTAAATGTGGAGGTCGGTGGCCCTGCATGTAGCAGGGGGGTTGGAGATTCATGATCCTTGAGGTCCCTTCCAATCCTGGCCATTCTGCGATTCTGTGAACTAACAGCACAGAGCACATTGTAAACCTCATCTTCGTTGGTGATAAGGCCCCTGTCAGCCTGAGCTGGTAGATGGCAAGCAGGTCATGGCAGGAGGTTGGAACTAGGTAGGCTTCAATGTCCCTGGATATTGGAATAGATCTGGATACTCAATATGTGCTTCTAATTAACTCAGCAAAAATCATTTCTCTAAAGGCAGTGGAGCCTCCAGCATGCTCAGTCCACATCTCAACATATCACTGAACACCTCACTTGTGGCCCTCCTGCCATCCTTGATGGTGACCTTGATTCAGCCTATGAGGAGCTCATTGTACCAGGGTATTGCTAGGGCCAAGAATCTTGGCATGTTCAAAGAAGAATTGGAAACTTAAATAATGTGATTATTTAGAGTTATTATAGCTAATGCTAACAAAAACTTTGGAAAGGAGGTAAAGCCTCATGCTCCAGGGTGTAGGCCAATCTCTAACTGAACTTTCTAATAGCATAAGACCTTAGGGCCGATTACCCAGTTAATATCTGCTTGCAGCTGGGTTTCATGCACTGGACTCTGTGTATTGCCATATCAAAGAAGGATAAAATATATGACTGTAATTTCAGCCTCATCCAAAACCCCAATTTCTTCATTTCCTATATAGCTAACCTCTCTGACCCTGTTCTTTCTTAACCTGCAAGATAGGACTTTGCAGCTTTAGGGAAGTATTATAAGCCCTTGGAAATGCTTGGCCATCAGATACTCCCTCAAAATGGCACTGCTAGGAAGTTAGAGATACATCCTGCTATACTATAGCAGGTAGCAATAATAATAGTATGAATCACACAGAGGCGGTAGCTCGTTTCAGTAACTGATTCGTGTCTCAAATTGCAGCCTTTAATGATGTCTGTAGCTAAGGAGGATAACCCCTTTGTAATTTTCTTTCCAAACAGAAGTATAGAAATAACAGGGGTTTTTGTTTGCTTGTTTTGAATGAGATTTTGTCTTATTGAAAAAAAGTCTTTCAATAAAAACAAAAGTTTCAAGGAAAAAAGAACTCCTCAGATTACACTTTTTCATATGTATGTGTATATACAAAATGTTAAGTTTGAGTTTAATGACTGATTATAAAACATTACATAACATAACTTTTCCTAATAGTACTCTGAACTCTTAATAAAATCCAGCTTTTTGGATAGGTGACAAATTCCTAATGCCATTTCAGTACATATTTGGATGAGAAATCCATTAAGTAGTATTTCAGTAAGCACAGAATATGTTTTCATTTTCTCAGTGTCATCAATAATGCAAAAATCAATCATGGATGAGTTTCACGCAATCCTGAAATTTGGGGGGGTTGCTATCAAAACTGTTGAAAGATCAAATGCCTTTAGGCAACAACAGATGAAGGTTGCCAACAAAGCTTCCTAATTGAAACCATGACTGCAATTTTCACTTAAAAGATAGGGTCAATTGTGTCAATGGAATGATTTACTCTTCTTTTTTAATTGCTTACAAGCTTGATATAACTGAATTTGGAAAACAGAGAACCATTGAGATACTGGCATTCATATGCTCTAATGCTGTTATGCTTTTATAACTTCTGATTATCAGTCATGGGATAAATCTTCCAGACTTTTTGAGTTTTAGATTCCTGTAGCATGAAAAAAAAACAAAGCATGAGCTTTGTTCTGCATTCAGCAACATGAGCATGCTGATATGTACAGACAGATGATCATAAATTATTATGTTAATGCAATTTAAAAATATTTATCTGTTATAATTGAGTTCATGCAGCCCTCCTGGTGTGGAGGGCTGTAAAAATGCTAAATGCTATTTAAACAATGTAAAAATGTAAAAATGCATTATGTTGTTACAACTGCCATTTCTAGTGATACAAGTGCATTAATATGTTGATTAAAAACAAATCACATCTGAAGTTAAAGCCACACAGGTTTAAGTTTTGCAAATGGAAATTGCAAATGGAAATGGAAGCATGACATCCTGCAAGGAGATTTCTGCCCTGTTGTAGTGACTGGCATTTTAAACCTGTCTAGAAATTAGGAGATGTGTGGTTAATTATCACTAAGAAGACAGTGATTAAAAAAGGGAGAGCAAGCAAAACTAGAACACAGTAGAAACTCCTAGTAAGGAGTGAAACAGGGACCAGGACTGCGACAGTGATTTTCCTGTGAAGTTTTCAGCAGGCAGACTAATCTCAGACACACCTCATGCTGACCTTTACATGCGTACCTCCTAAACTTTCTGGGTGACTTTTCTCCCAGAAAAGTCTTTGCTTCCTCCATCTCCCGGCAGGGCTGCCTGCAGGATCTGGTGATCCTGCTTCCGGACAACGCTAAGCAGCCTCCACCTCCCTCCCTTCCCCTCTTCCCTCCCCAGCTACTCACTCCCTCTCTCCCCTCAGGCTGGCAGGATTCCTGGGGCAGAGCATGCAATCAGTTCGCAGGGAGCAGCCACTGCAACAGGAAAGATGCAGAAGCACAACCAGAAGGAGCACCTCTACAAGCTGCTGGTGATAGGGGACCTGGGAGTGGGCAAAACTAGCATCATCAAGCGCTATGTCCACCAGAACTTCTCCCCCCACTACCGGGCCACCATTGGGGTGGACTTTGCCTTGAAGGTCCTCAGTTGGGATGCTGAGACTGTGGTACGGCTGCAGCTCTGGGATATTGCAGGTAAGTACAGAAGGAAACCCTGTTCCTAAAACATCTAGAGACTATAGACAAAATATAGATACGTATTTGTTTGTACCAGTCTTTAAATTGCCTTTGTGGTGAGAGAGAACTTTAAGGTAGTTTGAGATTTTGGAGTTGCCACAAAGCCAGCAGATGCATAAACAAGGGATGTCAGAGCAAAACTTGTCCTGCCTGATTTGTTTCTCAAGCCCTCAGACCTGTATGGGGACATGGACTCCTCTCTCCAGGTGCTCTGACTCTTCCCTGCAACTGCCACATCATTGGACTCACAGATCTCTGGGATGGGAGAGAGGTTGACAGGAATTTTTTGCTCATCTAGTTAAGTTAGTGGAAGAGATGAGGGATTCAGTAAGATGGCTAATGTGATTTTTATAGTTATAAAATAACAAAACAAAAAAAATCCTGGTGTCACTTTGATCACAATACGTTTTTTTTCCTTCCTTTCCTCTCTCTTCCACATTTCTTGTGCCCAATAAAATGTAAAAACTTCCGCAGCCATTTGAAAATTGTTTACATTTGGCCAGACTTCTGGTGGTTAAAATGTATTTGGTCAGATTTACTTGTCCTCCAAGAATACACTACTTTATTTTAATTTTACTTTAGCCTAGAATAAAGAATCTAACATCAAGCAAAAAAAAAAAAAAAAAAAAAGGTAATTTAATCTTGGGGGAGGGGGAGATGGCTGGGGAGAAAAAGAATAAAGAAGTCCATCTCTATAATTGCATATTTACATTATTAAAAATAGGAATTGGCATTGTTATAGTCAGTGTTTTTTTTTTTTATATTTGTCTTCCAATTAAAACTACAGCTTTTACTTTTTGCCAACTCCCTTCCTAGAGTTGAAGGATTTTTGAGTCAGTGGGCAAAATAAAAGCTGTGTATGGCATATTTTGCATGCAGTAAGTAATCCTTCCTCACGTAGCATACATGAGAATCCAAGTTCAGCAAAAACACGACGGCTTGCAGCTGAAAGGAGGGCATCTTTAAAACTCTAAATTAAGACACTGTGTTCATTAAGTAAGGAATGAAGGTGCAGTTTTAGGCAGCTGTGCCAGCCTGTGGGTTCAGGGTTCTAGTATGGTGTTGTGCTGAGTAAAACTACTGAAATAGGAAAATTCTTAACATTCATATTCATGGAGGGTGTGCCTTTCTTCCACAGTTAGCTGACTCGTATCTGAGCACTGAATTTGGCACCGAGGTACTAAAACTTATGCAACAGTGCTGCTTTGTGCATACCCTCAGCCTTTTTACACAACCATAGAGTTTTGGGGCTCTATGGTTCTAAATAAGCCCATGTCCAGTATTCCATATCACGAATCAGAATAATGGGGAAAGCATTGCTTTTACTGCTCATCAGTGATTGTAATGATGAATATGTATACATCCATCAACATTTTTTTGTGTGGGAGGAAAAAAACCCACTTCTAATAGTAAATTCTGAATGCATTAGGGACTTAAAGAGTGTATTTTGCATGCTTTGTTTCAGAGATTTATTACACTACTAATCATGTGCTGGCAGATCATATGATGTAGCTTTCAGTCAGGCTGCAGAAGCAATTACACTGAGTTGTAGTATACTGAATGACTAGCATGCTTTCTGAGTTATCACACATGACAGAGAGAATTACAGCACAGTACTAAATTTCATATGAATTGCTCAATTCAGAGCATCTCTGTGAAGGTCAAGACAGTGGCCGGTAATAAACAGAGTGCTGTCTCAGTTTTAATGACTTCTGTGTAAGGAGCTGTAGCTGTTGATGGCTGTACACAGAAAATAAGTTCTGCAGGTAACACTCTCCATTCAGAGCAGCGTGGAGTTATAATAATGGATCTGACTGATGAGGGAAAAAAAGCGTTTAAAAATGATAGTGAAGTGAAACTGATTGGGTATATGGTGGGAGTGGAAGTACTTTGTCCTTTTGTGGCTGTCATTTGTCATCACTTGCAAAGCACAGATATATAGGGTAGGAGCAACCTCTGTCTTTTGCTAGAATCCTTATTACTATGTCATGTTCAGCTTTGAGGATAAAAATTATCATAGAATCACAAAATGGGTAGGAAGGAAACATAAAGCCCACTCAGTTCCAACGTCCTGCCATGGGTTTGTTGCCACCTCCATCTCAGGCTGCTCAGGGCCCATCCGACCTGGCTTTGAGCACCTCCAGGGATGGGGCATCCACAGCTTTTCTGGGCGGCCTGTGCCAGTGCCTCCCATCCCCACAGTAAATAATTTTTTCCTAA
Source organism: Centrocercus urophasianus (assembly GCF_019232065.1). Taxonomy (NCBI): domain Eukaryota; kingdom Metazoa; phylum Chordata; class Aves; order Galliformes; family Phasianidae; genus Centrocercus; species Centrocercus urophasianus. The sequence continues at coordinate 2,357,767 of NW_024884141.1, read as the reverse complement.
CAGCTAACCTAAATTTCCCCTCTTTTAGTTTAAAGCCATTCCCCTTTGTCCTATCACTATTAAACCACGTAAAAAGTCATTCCCTTTCCTGCTTATAAGTTCCCTTCAAGAACTGGAAGGTTGCAATGAGGTCTCCCCGGAGCCTTCTCTTCTTCAGATTCAACAAGCCCAGTTCCCTCAACCTTTCTTCACAAGAGAGGTGCTCCACTCATCTGATCATCCCTGTGGCCCTCCTCTGGATCCACTCCAGCAGCTCCTTCCTGTACTGGGGGCCCCAGGCCTAGATGCAGTACTCCAGATGGGGCCTCATGAGAGCAGAATAAAGGGAGACAACCACCTCCCTCTCCCTGCTGCTACTCCTTTGTTGATGCAGCCCAGGATGCTATTGGCCTTCTGGGTTGCAAGAGCACACTGCTGGCTCACGCTCAGCTTTTCATGCACCTGAACCTTAAGTCCTGCTCTGTAGGGCTTCTGTCAAGGAGTTCTCCCAGTCTGTACTCACATCTGGGATTGCTCCAACCCAGGTGCAACACCTTGCAATTGACCTTGTTAAACCTAATTAGGATCTCATGGACCCATTTTTTTTTAAGCCTGGCCAGCTCCATCTGGATGTCATTCCTTCACAGAATTGTAGTCCAAAGAGTAGCTTCCTATTTGAGTGTGAAGTGGCTGCTGAGCAACCCTTTCAAGGGTGGCAAATCAATGGCAGCATTTTTTTTAGTACCTACCACCACTTTAGAAGATCAAGTAATTGTTCTCTGAATGTACAACCTTCCATCAAATACCTGTTAGGTACAATTTGGTATCCATAACTTGAAACAAATCATAGAATCATGGAATAGCTTGGGTTGGAAGGGATCTTAAAGATTATCTAATTTTATTCTCCCTGATATGGGCAGGATTGCCAACCACTAAATCAGCCACTTCCTTCTGTTCTGTCAACTGCACCACTCACTTGGTGACATCAACAAATTTGCTGAGGGTACACTTGATTCCGCTTGATAAAGATGTTGGATACAAATGCGTTTTCTCTCTTTAACCAAGCTTAAGGATGTTGGCTTAGCATTTAGGGCATTTTTACATTGAAGATAATGGTGCAAACATGTCAATATCGTTTTGTGTCTGTACTTCTATATGAATATATATGTGTGCATATCTATATATATCAGATATTTCTGCATCTCTCACATTCTTATCTCTCCCTTTGTACAGTCAACATTGCCACCAAGCATGATTCTTACTTACACTTCGTTGTTTGCATCAGTGGGCAGTAAATTGTTTAAAAATTTAGAAATAATTTCATCAAAAATATTTTGAGTAAAATTAATGTGAAGCTTATGTGTATTATTAGTAAGAATATACCTGATGATTTCATGCTTGGAGTGGTGCTCTCTAGCCACCAAATTTTACCAATTTTACCTCTGATCACAGATATAAGAATAGCTACACATGGTAACATTCTCCTTGTCTTTAATTTCATCTCAATTTTATTTCACTGAATGTCCCAAAAAACCTGCTGTGGTATTCCTGTACTTCTTGAAATATGCCATCACCTCTACTGCTGTCTGAAATATCTTGAAATCTTGTTCCTCTGGCTTTTGTTTTGTTCTGTTGGTTTTTTTGTTTGTTTGTTTGTTTTTAAACTGTTACCTCTGTATGAGCATCCTTTAAATTTGTCAGGAGAGGTTTTTAGAAGGGAAGCTTTAAAGGAAACAGTCATATTTTGAACAAGGCTCTTAAAAGACAGGATCACTGTCTTCCCTCCTCTCTGGGGGTAGCTTCTCCCTTCTCTCTGGGGTAGCTCTGCAGAAGAAACCACCTATTGCAGACAACACGTCCAGACGTCTTTGCTATTCAGTTCTCTGTAAGGCTCCCCTCTGTGCTGTTGTCCATGTGTTGTGCCCATTTAGCTGTAGACTTATTGCAGGCAGCAGCTCTCTGGGAGAGGCATGGGGCAGAAAGCAGCACTCACAGCCTTCCCCTCACCACTTTCTTTTTCAGAACCATTTCAACACTGTCGTTATCCCTCCTGCTATGCATGTGTGGGCTGCATTATTCACAGTTAACAAATACATGTTGATTTGCTTTTACAAAGCTGGATCTCGACTCATAAACTTGGTCCACTGCATTAGAGACATCAGGCAATACCAATGACAAAAGACCAATTTAATTGCTTTCCCTGCAATTTCCACCTTCAGAAGCAACAGTATTTGCATAGATATAGTCACATGACTTAGTAGTTGTAAATTTGCTGGGACTGTTGTACTCCAGGAGGAGTAACAAGACCATTCACTAACGCAAAGCACAGTGTATCCTCAGTGGTTTAAGCTTTCAGTGCCTGCTGAAGATTGCAGTACATATGCATAAATAAGATAGTCATGGTGATTTCCAGGCTAAGTTACCTTGAAATTACTGTTCTACAATCATAAATATGTCCTTCACTCTGATGGTTTTATTTCAGCTGTGATTTGATGGGATCTGAGGGCCTGATCCAGCCCATAGGTTGCTTTTCTACATTTTGGCATGCCACATGCAGGGTGCCTTTTGGCTAAGTTTCAGTCCTGCTTCTACAAAGACAATGACTTGACTTCAGGGGTGAAAATTCTGAGAGGTGCTTTGAAGTGGAAGATAAAAAGCATTTAAATCTTTTGCACAGTTTCTAGCTTCTCAGTTTTGGGTAAAGATCACTGGATCCCAGCTTTCCCCTTGTAGGATGAGGGATAGTGGCAAGAAGTGAAAATCATTGTAAAACTGGGCGTTAGACGGTTTTAATCAATTTTTATCTAAGCTATTTTTTAGATACTAGCACTTTCTCATTAGTTTTTATAACTTTATCAAAGATGATAGTGGCTTGTGGAGATTGCAGAGTTCTGCAACTTATTCTTCTGTAGAGTGCATTTATATAAGCTATAAAAGTTCAGGTGTTGATAGCTTTAAGCTTATTAAATTAAATGATACCTTGCTGCAGAGGTGCCTCTGATATCAGTATGGACAAGTACAATTTAGAAAGCAAATCCTTCTTTTGAATGGAAATCTTGTTGCTTTAGCACCTTCATCTGTTTGGGATCACTTCAAAGTGGATCAAAATTTGTCTGGTTTAACAATTAGGCATCTTTTACTGAATCAGCTGAGTGTTAGCTACTATTTTTCAGCTCACCAGGGTGTCAAATAAACCGACTTATAAAATCATAAAATGTCCCGAATTGGAACGGACCCATAAGGATCACCAGATTTGTGTTGTTGATATTTTCCTGGTTTCAAGTTTGTCAATTCCTAGGTTGTGCTGCTTTGCCTCCACGGGGAAGCTTATGTGACCTTGTAAGTGACTATCCGGGCCGAGAAGATGCCCTCTGGGTATCTTTTCTCAGTCTCTGACTAAAAATAGACCTAGTCTTTGATACAGTCAGTGAATGTTCATGAATGAAGTTGGGGCTGGTGAATCTCAATGGAGACCACCATCGCACTGCACCAAAATCATCAGACTTGTGGGGTTTGATGCCAGATGCCGCACAGTGGTCTTGCAAGAGGTGCAGCAAAGTCCAGTGATCCACACAAAAGGTTTAACAGGTTTCTGGTTCTTCCCATTAAAAGCAAAACCCACCTGTCCCAGATTCTTGCTATAAAGCATGTTCTAATGTTTAAGACTGCCTGTGAGATTCCAGTGAATACCTAATGGTTGATCTATTTTCTAACGTAATTACTGCCTGTGCCATTGTGCTGCTGAAAACCTGAGGCCGCATTCTGACACCTTTAATACATCAAACAGTGCCTATTTTTGTGAGTAATTCTGCAAAAGGAAATGGTTTTAGGAACCTCATCTATTAAGATAACTGTTTGCTCACATAAAGTGGGACCTTTGGAAAAAAAGTCTTCCTGGATGCTAAAACAATATTTTGCACTGCAAGCACAGCACCGACAGAGTTCCCTTTCCAGCTTTGCATTTCAGCTTAAATAAAAGTAAACCTATTACGCAAATGATATAATACTAAAAGTATGTGGTTACAAACCATTTACTTTCAAAGTTTCATAATGTCTTTGTGCCAAATACGTTCATATATTAATTGCAGCTGATAGGGAAGAAGATCATTTTAAAAAGGGGTTAGACACTTTATTCAGCCATCCGCTTCTTTCATTTCATTGAATTGATTTCTAATTGAGGTTGGTGAGTTCACTTTGCCTGCAGAAAGCAACTTTCACAGGTACAGGGGCTTTTCTGTGGAATGAAAAACCTGCGTATCCACAAAGGCAGTTGAAAGTAGGAGAAGAAATTGGTGTCGTAGAATTTGTCAGTGTTTTATGAGCCACTATTAGACAGAAGAACACATCTTCGGAGCCTTTCCTTCCTCCTTGCGATGCATAATTTATATGCTGTAAATTAATGATTCAGTGCATGTTCTGTAACAAAACATCCCACCTACCTTAGAGAATTGTGTCACAACAACTTACACAATATGTAAGGTCCGAGTTCAGTTATTCTTGTATCTACATCACATCTGCAATGTAAGAAATTTACATGAAAAGTAACAAGTATTACTGCAATGCATCAAAAACAAACTGTATTTGTTGTTTTTGACCTCACTGAGATGTTAATCAGATTTCTGTCTTTTTTTGCGTATACCTTCTAGTAGATGAAAAACGTTTTCTCAACAAGGAAATTGCGGAATAGCACATGACTTAGCCATGAATCTGATTTTCCCTTCTGATAGGAATCATAAGACATTTTAATAAAGATAACCATATGAAATTTTCAATATGACCTTATATTTTCTAGATTTTTTTATATTTATATCTTGCTTTATCAATGGAGAGCAGTGTTTGTTTAAGGAAAAAAAAAAAAAAAAAGATTAATTTGGGGAAGTCAGATACAAATTGGCTTCTGTGTCCTTCAAAAGACCTTGCCATTGCTGGAACAACTACTGCATAAAACCAAAGATGAATACAAATAGGTGGTATTGTCTCCATGATGTGCATTCAGTAAATTCCAAGGGCAGGCCCTAAATCTTCCTGGTCAGTGCCATTTCCATTAAATACATGTTCTAGAAGCCCAGGTCTCATTCCAGCTTTACATTTGACAGCGCATTTAATCACATAAAGCCTCCACAGCTAATCTCCCAGAGCTGAGACAAACTGGCAATCTTCTTGTCTTCGTAACCTACTCATAACTACATGCATCCAGAAAATAAGGCTAGAAACAGGTTTCCATGGTGCACTGTCTATTTTCACAGCTTTTTTTCCCAGCTGTGGAAGCTTATGATTAAATACAATGCCTGTCTTGCTTAAGGATTGCAGTAATTGTTAGATGTTTGGGGTATTTACAGTTGTTCATTTTTGGGTCACAGCTTGGCAATAAAGATCAATGGAAATTCTATTCTTTTCACTTCAAGGAAAATGCTGTGTATTTTTGGAATGTTTTTTTTTTTTTCAATTTTCCTGTGAAAATAGCATACATATTAACAAAACCCTTATCACCAATATATTGCATCTTAACATCATTGACTTTTTTTCACTGTTAATCACATTAAATTTGAGACATTTCTACACTGAAACCTAATGTTACCTTTTTTCTCACAAAAAAAACCCCACAAATACAACAAAAAATCCTTGTCTCTAAATATATTTCCATAAAATCCTTTGAATTCAGCAAATAAAGCCATAAAATTTCTAAACAAATCTAGTGTGAAACCTCTTCTCCCACCTCTTACTGGAGCAATATAGTTCTTTGTATTTCTGTTGCTGTGCTGCTTCTGATAATGCTTTCCACTTCTGTAAGGTTTTAAATCCACCTTTCTCACTTTTATGCTTTGCATCACCAGTAATTAAGTTCATAATGAATCTAATGTCTAGTGTAGCTCAAGAGCTTAGTTAAGATATGGTTGAAAATATGCAGGACTTTCATGCATGAGGAGATCAACTGCTTTAGATATTTCCCAAATAATAATGTAGTGTCAAGGAGCTTCAAATCTCGTACCTAGATCTTTTGTGACTCTTGTTTAAAATCCTATGAAGTGTATCAAGAACCATGTACTTTCCACAGAAATCTGGCCACTTAATAAGACTGAAGTTCAAGCTTGTCATGCTGTTATTACATTTCCTTGCATGCTTGCTTTAAAACTCCTCTAACTCCTTTTTCTTGCTATACTTTCATTCTCATACAAATGAGTCTAGCACTGTAGTTGCACTTATTTAGACAAGTAATAGCTTTCCAGAGGTGTCAGACTTACGAAATCAAGCTCTAACTTCAATAGTGTTGCACTAGAAAATGTGCTATGTGAAATACTTAGGTTGGAAGCAATGATATTTACAAGTTGTTTTTGTTTTTTTCTTCCCACATTCATAACCACAGGTCAGGAAAGATTTGGAAACATGACCAGGGTCTATTACAGAGAGGCCATGGGAGCATTTATTGTCTTTGATGTTACAAGACCTGCAACATTCGAAGCTGTGACAAAATGGAAAGAAGACTTGGACTCTAAGCTTGTTCTTCCAAACGGCAAACCTGTGCCAACAGTCCTCTTAGCAAACAAATGTGACCAGGGAATAGACGTTCTTATGAACAACGGCATCAAGATGGATCAGTTCTGCAAGGAAAATGGGTTCGTGGGCTGGTTTGAAACATCAGCCAAGGTAATGTTTCAATTTCTTTTTAAATGTTTGTCTTTGTGCAGAGAAATTCGTTCCCAAAATAGCTCACAGAGTTGAAATGTCTAACTTGCATTGCTTCTATTTTGGTGGATTTAATTAATGGTAAATTTGCAAATTCAAAAAGCCTTCTGTGGTAATTTGTATTTTCCTTAGGTGTTTTATTCCAAAAGAAATTATATGCAATGATATGAAATGCAACTTCTCTTAAGATTATAGACCAGCAGCAAATGTACAACTGGACAACAACATACTCTGTAATAGCCTAGGGAAGAAGATGACTTTTGGTAAGATGCAAGGATATGAAATTTTTTTTCCATAATTCTTGCATTCAGTGTTGTCTCTAAATATTTATACAACCACTGTCCCTTAGAAATCTGATCTGAGACAAGAGCTTCATTGTGTAAAATTCCAGAAAGCCAATCCATGGTAGCACTCATAGTAGTCTAAGTCTAACTCTCAATCTCAATGACCTTTTCAGAAAAGTCAACGTAACCAGGGAGGAGAAGAGTACTGAAGCTGCTGAATGAGCTTCTCTTTTGTTCAGTTCTTTGCCTTGGTGCGGATTTTATGGGTGACTGTAAGAAACTCAAGATTAAAATCAAAAAGGCACTGGTATGTTTAGAGCGAAAAAAACATATATCCAGGTCATGACTCCCATACATCAATTTGAGGTTTCTCATACAACTTCACTACGTAAAAATTTGCAGAGCTGACATACTAAGACTGAGGTTCTATGAAAGGGAACTGTCTCAAAAACCCTATTTGACTATATGACACCTGCATATTGTTATAGTTTGTGAAAGATTGTCATAACCTTGGGACTTTCCATTCATGTAGTTTAATTTGAATAAGGGACCCAAGAAATTGTGATAGTATCTGTAAAAGCTGTATTCCAAAAATGCAGTAAACTTTAGTAAGGTTACCGTGCAGGAATTATGAAAAGCTTCTGCCTCTAGATACCTCAACAAGATTTCTGTTTATAAAGAAAGGATGTGACCAAGAATAAATAAATACGCAGTACAAATACCCCCACCACTGTATTTTCGAAAGCTTTCAGTATGTTTAGTCTTTTAAATAGAGCCTTTTTCCTCAACTCTTTATCTATAAATCTGCTTTGCATTTCCAGCCTTTTGTCTGCCTCCAATTTTGGCTCATATTCACAGAACTGAGGAGAGGAGTGCTTGACCCCTTCTGATGCTGAATGGATGTTTTTGAATAAATATGTTGTCCCCACATACCTAAGTTCCAATTATATTTTCATCTCAGTGCCTTGCATCACATTTTTCCTCTAACTCTTTTGAAGCAGAGTGAGAAGCCTGTGATGTGGCTGTCTAGACACCTCCCAGAGTAAATGAAGAAAAATGTACCTTTCTGTATCGTCCTGAATTGGGCACATCTCCCTAAAAGGAATACTAGCTCTCCATTTACTGTCAAGAGATCTTAACTCTCTATATCCTCCCTATACCTGTCTAAAATTAGCTTATATGATTTACACACTTATTATATTTGTGTAGTTTCTATCACAATGCGACCAATTTTTTTCTATCACATTCAATAAGAAGATAGGAAATCTCATATTGTGATTCCTATCACCAGCAATTGTATCCAATTAATTTCAAGTTGCTGGAACCTAAATTTTCACTATTTTTATTATTTTATTTCTGTCATGACAACGATTTCTAATAGAAACTTGATTGCAAAATAATGATTTAAACACAACTTCTCAATGGATGTTATGTTTATTATATTCTCTGATTATGAAAACTGCTCTCATCATTAACAGCCCGGGAAGACATCTGGATATTTTAAATACAAACAATTTGGCTCTGACTTGGCCAAAATTTTTAGCAGACTGAAAGACAAAATTTTGTATTCAGTTTGTATGAACACTTCATGAAAGTTACTTAAGAATTTTTGGATGATATGCTTGCATTTTACTTTTCTTGGCATCTGGACATCTTCTAAAGTATTAATACTTAAAGGAAGGCTCACTTATAGTTAGCAGAAGTAACAGCAGGTAACTGCTTCAAGCACTTTATGAGCTGTGGGCTAAAACATCATTGTAGTCAGTGTCTCCTTGTTCCTACTGAATGGCCTTCAAAGTAGTCACTTTTCAAAGTGCTGTCTTCAGGGAAACACTTTGGTCTGTGTCCATGAGACAATTATCTTTCTCTACGAATAGGGTTCATTTCATTCCTGCTGATTTGTGCTGGATGAAGCCACTAGAAGCCAGTGTTCCTCTATAGGACAAACAAATATTTGCTGTGAATTGTGTTTAGTTCTGGTTTAACTGAGAGACTGAGATCTCTTACATCGGGTTCTTCATGATAATTATGGCAGAAAGTTAATTATTCCAGGAGAAAAGGAAAACCTGGGGAGCAAAGCATTTGGAATAGCAGCTGCAAGTAGAAGATTTAGAGAGCCGGGGGAATTTATCAGGACAAATTATTTTTTGCAAAAGAATTACATGTTCTGGCCCTTTTTCGTATTCTGTCAGGTGTCCATCTGCCTTTCAGGTAACAAATAACATGAAATATCTCGTCATAATTGATATGGAGCCTATGATGTTGTGTGTGGCTATTTTGTTCAGAACTACTTATTCTTCATTCCTGGCATGTACATGAGTCTGCATTTCTTGGGGACAAGAATCAATTCACTAAAAACTCAAGGTCTAGTGGTAAACTCACCACCACCAAAAAACAAACAAACAAACAAACAAAAAGCCTGGGAAGAAATGTACAGCAGATTGGTTTAAAATGCTTGGATCTATAAGGTTTACAGAGATAACATGAATTTGATGGAACAGAGGTACAGGATAGCTCTTGATTGAGGAACAGAGGTTTCATTATTCGAGTTTTTGTTTTGCATCAGCAGCTGGTCACTGATCTTTAACCTATGAGTTCTAGAAATCAATTCCAATCTGTTCACCTCTTGAGAGCAACACATTTCTAGTGACATGTACAAACAATTTCAAAGGTGGCATGGTGATGGAGGCTGGCTTGTCTTGGGCAGAATTGTGGAAATGCAAAGGATAATTAAAAGATGTCTCAAAAGAGGAAAATTCAGACTAAGTTTCTATAAGCCAAATAGGCTTAAGTTTTTGAGTTATTTAGAAACAATAATTATCTAGATTCTTACTTTATTTGGCTTAGGAATAACTGCTGGCCAAGCAGTCCTCTGCTTACCACTGAAGTCATGTTGGAATATAAAGTAATCCAACTATGACAAAACTTGTCTTCAATAGCCATTGAGGGGAGAAGTGAGAATTGAGGCCCCCATTCCTTTTATCGAACTATGTTTTGAAGATACAGGCTAGGGTCTGATATTCTAAGATCTCCATATCTGATCTTCATCCAGAATTGTAGGCTCTAAATGATTCAAAGCAAAGTAGTCACACTAAGGACAGTGAAATCACAATACTTATGGTGAATTAGACCACAATAATTTCCCCATTTGGTCTTTTTTTTTTTTTTTTTTTACTGAACAGAAGTTCTTATAACTATTATTTTAAAATTTTAGTTGTAGCATATATCCAGTATTCTTTCAGCCTAGGGCATATTAAATAATAGAACTTGGGACTGGGGAAAATAAAAACCTGCCTATGGTTGCTATAGAAAACAGAAACTCTTTTCTGAAGTGGAATAACACTGACAGAGAAGTCATCATATTGCAGCTAGCAGTTTTAGCAGTTCAAATAAATAATAACTCTTTCTGGGGTATCCTGGAATAATTAGGTCTCCAGAGGTTTGCTGCCAGCATGCTTGGAAATGCTATCACCTTCATAACAAACTGAATATGATTTATGCGTTTTGGAAAAACAAAGGTGATTATTTATAAAAATGCATCTTTTAGTTCTGGTTGCCTTGCAAGCTGTGTATGTACCTACCATATTTTATGCTGTCAATGGTTTGAAATTTTTTTCTATAACACTGGAATATTACACCAAAAACATCACTGTACTATTCCCTGGTGCCGTTTTTCTTAACAACTTTAATATAAATCATTTGAGCCACCTAATGTACTCTCTTATGTTAGCCTGGATTCTTACATTAATCTAAAGGAAACATTCAACCTTTTCCAATCTTCAGCTCCCAACAAAGGTGAAACTTACATTGACAGATTCTCATGTAAGAAGAACCTTGTTGGGCAACAGCACAGTGCAATATAGTCCTGTTTTATATATTGTAAGTCCAGTAGAGAACCTGGTGTCTTTTACATGCGTCTTTGGTTCGCTCATATCAAATAGGAAATTATTTAATGAATTGCATTGAAAGAGGGGAGATTTAGAATGGATGTTAAGAGAAAATTCTTTACTCAGAAGGTACTGAGGCACTAGCAGAGGCTGCCCAGAGAGCTGTGGGTGCTCCAGCACTGGAGGTGCTCAAGACCAGGTTAGATGGGCCCTGGGAAGCCTGAGCTGGTAGCTGACAACCAACCCATGGTGGAGGGTTGCAACTGGATGGGCTTTAAGGCCCCTTCCTACCCAACCATTCTATGATATGATATTGTATAATATTGTGAAAAATGTGTTTTTATAAAGGAGGAAAATTTCTAATTCCTGTAACACGTGTAATTATCCAGCATGTCACTAGCGTAACTGAGAAGTCCACTCACTTTTTTGAGACTTTAAACCATCCTTGCCAATGTTTCCTGTTCAAAGATGAAAGTTTTTAACTTGGATTAAAATAGCATCAATGTTAAGCTTATTATCACTTCATAATGAAAATGGAACCATTCGTCAGAACAGACAAATCAGGCAAAACGGAGTGTGTTTAAAATACCTGATTCAGAAGTGAATTTAAAAATCTTACTTCTTCCATAGCTGTGTTATGATTATGCTTGAGTCCCTCATTCCATGCTATAATCCTGCTGTCAGCATCAGAATTAGGTAAAAAGCCATTAAAATTTTGTCCACATTGCCCAGAAGGTCTAGCAGGCAAGCTTTTCAGATTCTTACCAACAGGGTCTTGCACACTGATGTCTGAGACCTTTACTCTAGACTACTTGGACACATCTTATTTGGATCTGGAGAAAGTAGTATCATCTTTCCTTCATTAGGAAAGGTAGGTAATAATGTGTCCTTCCTGCAGCTTGTATAGAACTTAGCTACCAAACACTGGGCACATCAAGAGTCCTCTTTGCCACTATTCTGCTGGATAACCTTTCAGAAAGTCACTCTATTCTCTGACCCAGACTCGTCCAATGAGTAATGTATTGCTCCTTACATTGTCTTTTTAATTTGCCCCCCTCTCAAAATCTAATCCATCTCACTGCGTAGAACCACAGAAAATACTTCGGCTTCTGCCATAAACCAAGATGTGAGGCTGACATTTCTACAGATTTCAGTTCAGATATACAGTCATATATATGTATATATATATATATATGTATGCGTATGTGGAATACATTGTTGATTTTGTTCCCTGGAACTAAAAGAAGAATTGCTTCAGAGCACACAACAGGCATCAGATCTATCCAATAGCTCTCTGGATCACTGTGATGAAATATATTGCTTAGTGCTGGTTCAAAAGCAGTACATTCACAGAATCACAGAACTGTTGAAAAAGGGGCTTCCTGTGGTCATACCTATCATACCTGACATCTTGCTCAAGCAGGGGCATCTAGAGCAGGTGGCCCATGATGGAGTCCAGTAGGGTTGCGAAGATCTCTGAATTTGGACAGTCCCCAGCTTCTTTGAGCAACCTGTGCCAATGTTCAGTCATTCCCACAGTAAGAAATTGTTCTTTGTGTTCAGATGCAGTTTCATGTGTTTACTTATATCTACCTCTTACATAAACCTGGACATTTTGACATTTCCCTCCAAAAAGAAAACTCGTAATTTTTTATTCCAAACAATCAAGTTGCTCAGTTTAGGAAAATCTTATATCTAACGGAGCCTTTGGCTGAGGTCTGGGTTAGGACATACTGCTCTTATTCCTCAGCCCTGGGGGCTGGCAATGTCTCTGACTGCAACCAGCCTTTCTTCAGGCAGACTGCCCTGAATCCACACTTGATCTGCTTCTGATGAGAAGGTTTCTTACTGTAGCATATTCAATGAGCTCTAACAATTCAGTTCCAGAAATTATCTTTTTCTTGGTAGTGCAGTCAAGGCAGTTCACATCTGTGAGCTTCATGATCATGCACCTGGATGCTTTTTAACTTGTGCTGTTATGTTTTCCTAGAAACCCAACCATGGTGATACAGCACATCTTAATAAGTCTTTGCTGCCAGCACTTTGCAAGGGAGCTCTGATAAGGGAGTTTGTGTAGCCATTTCCTCAAATTGGTTGCTCCAGAGAAGTGCAGATTAAAAGGTCTTTAAAGCTTTATCTCTGCTCCTGGATTTTATTGCATGATAGAAAGAAAATGGGAAAACTATGTGGTTGACACTGAGTTCCACATAATACCAAGGTGTTCTGGAATTTGCAAATGCTTACTTATGAGAAGCTGATTTTCTTCATCTCCAGTAGGGTTCCCATCCAGGTCCAGTTTAGGGTTCACATCTCTAACTGGCGATGCTTTAGATGTACCAAGTGCCCTTGTTTGGCAGATATGCTTGCACACATGTTGTTATAACAGAGTAGTTCAGTTGGAAGGGATCTTCAAAGATTACCTAATCCAACTGAAAGGCTACTTCAGTGCTGATCAAAAGTCAAAGCACATTAATGAGGGCATTGCTCAAGTGCCTTTTGAACACTGATAGGCATGGGGCATCAATCACTTCTCCAGGAAGCCTGTTACAGTGTCTGACCCCCCTCATGGTAAAGAATGTCTAGTCAGAACCTCCTTTGGTACTTCTTACTGCTGTTCTCACATCTGGTCATCAGTTTGCCCTCTTGATTGCTAAGCCATGCTGCTGTCTTGTGTTGTCCCTGCTGTCACCATTAGCCCCATGTCCCTTCCTCCTGAGCTCTCCAGCCACTCATCACCTTATCTATGCCCATATCTGTCAGTTCTCCATCCCAGATGCAGCACCCAGCATTTTGCTTCCTTGCACTTCATGCAGTTTTTGACTGCCCAACTCTCCAATCTGCAGATCCCACTGCAAATCTTCTCATCCCTACAGGGACCCAACAGCACCTCCCGGCTTAGTGTCATCAACAAACTTGCTAAGGATGCATTCAACTCCTGCACCCAGATCACTGATAAAGTGCTGAATAGATGTAACTTCAGAATAGAGCCTTAGGGAACACCATTGGTGACCAGCTGCCAGTCAGATGTATCCCCATTCGCTGTGACACTTTGAGTTCTGCCCTTCATCCAGTTCACCATCCAGGGTAGCACGAACCTGTTTTTCTCACAGTTGTACAATTTGAAGGGAAGGTGATCTGCAGCAGTCATCATGATTCTTTTGGTGTTTCATGTAGAACAAAATGTATAATAGTGGCAACAGTTAAATCATTTCTACATAGAATGACATTTTACTGTTTTCTCTCATATATATATATCTTTTTTTTTCAAACATAATTTTATTTTTAGGCTTAATGGGTCTGTGTCCATGTTTCAGTATGATCAGCAGGGTGTCTGTGATTATTCCTCTCTGTCGGGTCTTACATCTTGATTATTTTTTCTTTGTATTGGCTGGATGGATTTGCACCTGCTCCTTTTTCTCTGTCCTTTCCTAGATTGCTTTCCAACACCTCCTCTTCACTGAAATTGTCAGATCCCTGGGTGTCTGTTTGGATAGCAGATCACCTCCTACTCTCTGCAGCTGCTTTTCTCCCTAGGAGAGTATTGACTTTTTTCTTTTATTTATTTATTTAGTTAGTTAGGTTTTTTTCCCCTACGCTGTAGGAGGAGAGGTGCAGAAATCAATATTTCATTAGATAGATCAGAATCAAGCAACGTCTGGTCAACAGAACTGGGGCAATGATTAGGGTTATAACAAAAGGCAACAACAGCATCAGAAGGGGGATGGTCAAGGCATAGAGCTGCTTTGGTGGCATGAACACAGACTCCTTGCAGAGAGTGATTTAGTGTGCTGCTTCTCACCTGTACCACATTCCAGCTGTCATCTGAACCATGGGAGGTTCTGAAAGTCAGCTAGAAGCTAGAGGCTAGAGTTGGATACAAACTTAAGAGCAGTAGTGCTGGCTGTAGAGGTCACCCTTCCTCTTTTGCTCCCTTGTCATCTGGCAGAAATTTTCAACTACACAGTTTGGACCATTCAAATACACTTTCATTCAGGAGTCACTGGGCCAAAAGCTGGATGATAATATGATCGAACCAGGACACACTGTGGGTGGGACCTTTTATTCCTTTCATCACTGCATAGAATTGCAGAATGGCTTAGGTTGGAAAGGACCTTATGATCATCCAGTTCCAACCTCCCTTGCCATGGAATTTGTTCCTTTCCAGTAATTCAGAACCAAGAGCAGAAAATTGGTAGTGTGGCTGGAAATGCAATTTGCAGAGTTGGTACTCTGGCAGAGAGTAAGGTGAACATGAACTGAAAATCAAGAGTTATCCAAGTGGAATGGTGGGAGCCCAGCATAAACCTTATAATAATCAGTAGATCTGTGAAACAATAGACTCAATCTAAAATGCAACTAGCAAAGAAATCAGAAAGATGAGTTGACTTTGGTAAATCATTTCATTAAAAAGGAGAAAGAGCAATGCAGAAAAAACATTTTAATTTTTCCCAAACTAAATATTTTGAATTTTTATGTCAAAACAATATTCACATGTTCAGTTTTGGCTTTCTTCCAGAAAAGCAAAAAGAAGGTTTAATAATCTGATTTTGATTTGGTTTGAGTTCTAGTTGAGGTAGAACAGCATTGCCTTTCTTTCTGAATTTCTAGTTTCAAGCACCTGAATTTCGTCTAGCATCAGTGAGGATAAGAGATGGTCACCTACACCCATGTTATGTCTCTGTGGGCTTAGGGTCAGTTCCTCTTTCCCACTCGGATAAAATGTTGATCTTATGTCTCTGACAAAGTGGATTGCTGTTAATACATGTCAACATCAATGGATTTGGGCACAATCTCAGAGTGTCACTAAGGCATTCTTGAAAAATTATGTGCTGCCATCCCAGAAGAGAAGCAGCACATAGCTAAATGAAGTGCTTACCAGTCAGTCAATAACAGAAAACATGATGGGAAGGACTCATGGCTTTTTTCACATTTAGTAATCCTGTTTTATCGTTATTTTTATCGTTAGCTCACTAAGCAGCTCTGAGACATTTCTCATCACCTGCTTTTTTCTAAGAAAATTTCACGGTGTCTTGAAAAAGACTTTTGGTGCCTGCCTAAGGAATTTGCTTGTCTGGTCCCAGAGAACCATGTGATACTGTGGCCCTTTGACAGCTCAGTGCAGACCTGATTCTCAGCTCTTTTTTACTTTTCAGGCGTTACTGTGCAAATGGCTTGTCTAAAGATTTCTTTTTTTTTTTTTTTTTTTACAACCAATGGATATTCTTTATAGGACAAAATGCAGATGTTTAAATTCAGTTGTTCAGTTGAAGAATGCTTTGAATTGTTGGCACTAATTAGCATTTTCAGTTACATACACAGACTTCAATTCTTTACTGTGGTGCAAAAGTGAGGCTCACAGCGGAGTTTGTGGAGCTTTACAATAGATTGCAAGGGGATTAGAAATCAGCCTCACAGAATCTATTGCTTTGATTTTTGATTTCCAGGCTGGATATGGCTCTGGGCAGCCTGGTCTTGTGCACATAGCAGGGGTGTTGAAATTAGATGATCATTGTGTTCCTTTTCAACCCAGGTCATTCTATGATTCTATGATCTTTCATGTAATTGCATCATCCCTATTGAAACACACACATACACTTCAGTTTATTTTTTATAGATAAACACTCATACTTAAACATCTCATCTGACTTTTTTGAACACATGCACAAACAAAGTGTTTCACATTAAATTATGCAGGCTATTTTGTTACTGTTGCTGCATTGATGCTGAGCATTTTTTGAAGGTGGACTTCATGGCATTGTGTTGTGGGTGGCTATGGTCTCAGTACAGAAAGCCTCAGGCACAACTTGGAAATGTGGGTCATTCTTAAATTGTAAATAATATATCATTTTCTTGGAGCAAGAGAAGTATGTGTGTATGCATCAACACACACATATATTTGTACATGGATTTACATATATATATATATTGTTGGTGGGTGATCTGATAGTTCTGGGCTCCCCAGTACAAAAAAGACAGGGATCTCTTGGAAAGAGTCCAGCGGAGGGCCACAAAAATGGTGAAGGGCCTGGAGCATCTCTCCTATGAAGAAAGGCTGAGTGAACTGGGTCTGTTCAGCCTTGAGAAAAGAAGACTGAGAGGGGACCTGATCCAGGTCTATAAATATCTGAGGTGTGGGGGGCAGAGTGGCGAGGACGGACTCTTTTCAGTGGTGAGTGGAGACAGGACAAGGGGAAACGGCCGGAAACTGCAGCATAGGAAGTTCTGCACAAATGTGCGAAGGAACTTTTTTACAGTGAGGTGACGGAGCACTGGAACAGGCTGCCCAGGGAGGTGGTGGAGTCTCCTTCTCTGGAGATGTTCAAGACCTGCCTGGATGCCTACCTGTGCGACCTGCTGTAGGGAACCTGCTTTGGCAGGGGGGTTGGACTCGATGATCTCTGGAGGTCCCTTCCAACCCCTACAATTCTGTGAGTCTGTGATATTCCATATCAGCAGTGAGTTTCAATCTCTTGCCATAGAATCATGGAATCATAGAATCATAAAAGATTCTTTGTGATAAAATACATCAAAACCTAACTAATTTTAAAGAAAAAAAAACACACGCTACAGTAAGCATTATTTAGTAGAGTCAATTTTTAAAAGCTGTTTATTAAGGAAAGTAAACTTTTGATGTTGCCCAGAGAAAAGTTTAATTATATTCAGGAAATATGCAGGATAGTGCAATTGATATTGACTAATCAACCTCTTTCTCTTTCACTTGCAGGAAAATATAAACATCAATGAAGCTTCCAGATGCTTGGTGAAACACATAATTGCTACTGAGAGTGATCCAGTTCAGCCTATTGAAACAGATATTATAAAACCGCACTTGAATTCTGGCAAGATTGTCAGCTGTTCGGCTTGCTTTAAATCCTAAGAGACTTCCAGACTATTCAGTTCAGCAAGAGCTGAACAACTATAATTCACAGTGTATCCCTCATCCAGAGCACTCACCCTACCCAGATTGTCCATAAACAGATTTCAGTCATCTCAAAAATCTACTTACGTTCTTCCATAATTTGTGAACAGCTGAAATTTGTTTCAAACTTTTCATTGATAGCAACTATTCAAAACTGCCATTGGTAATTAGTCAAATAAGACCCATGGTGATGGCTATGTTTTCCTGGTTGGGTGTCACCACCAGTGATATCAAAACCTATTTCTCTGCAATGTGGTTTCTGAAAGCTCATTTTCGAGATGTTCCTGTAGCAATAACCTATTTATTCCTTGTTTCTCCAGCACATCCTCTCAATTCCCTTACCAGACAACCATCGTCATTGCACTGTTTTGCTTCCCATTACACTTGAATGATCTCTTTTTCCGTGAGGGAGAAGATAATGATAATGAAGATATAGGTGTTCAGGGAGAGGCAACAAGAACATGCAATGTGAAATATTCCCAAGTTCATTCTCCTGGATGAGTTGGCAAGGCTGAACATGCAGCAACCATTCATGTCATTCAGTTCTTTAGATCTCAGATTGTGAGACTGAAACTGCGGTAGTTTTTGCTGTGTCTCCCTGAAGACTTACAACAAGTAAAGGGTGATAAAACAGGGAATCAAGGGTAGTCTCACAGGTGATGGAGCTGACAGGTTTTAGAAAGTTTATCTGTTCCAGAAATCCAGCATTTACTCTGAAAAAACTCAGTGATTTTGTTCCTACCTCTCCATCCCCCATGCCGTGTATTCCACAGGTCCCTGAATGCATCCCCTCCATTACGTTGATTCTCATAGGAAAATTTTTCACAATGTAATGATTAAACTTTGCAGGAACACATCTTTATTGAACAGTAGGATATATGTTTTCGGAGAACATTCTCAGAGAAAACAAAATTCTGTGCATGATCATAGAAATCAAAATGATCGTTAGAAGCAAAATGGAACGGTCTGGAGGGTAAACACTCTTGGAGAATTCGCAGCATTTGTTGAGCTGCATGCTGGAAATGAAATAGCTGACTTTCAGAATCTCATGAAATATGCGTGGACTCATGCAGACAAGTGTCTGGACAAAAAGTCTTGACAGCTGGTTGCAGGTGCCGCAAGACAGACTTTGTCCGTCTCCTGCCACAGACAAATCACTTCCACTTTCTTGTTCCCATTCAGCCTATTCCCCTCTGAGCTATCCCCCCTGAGCTGTGAAGATAGGTCAGTGGCAAGACCTATCTTCTGAAACGAGTTTCCTTGGAGATGTGTAACACCATGGAGGAGGCAGAGTGTTTGCAGACATCGCTGCAATACTCCACAATACTTCTTAGAGACAAAGGAGTAAAGCTCCCAGAGGCTAGCAAATAAGTGATGGCTAGGAAAAGCAAAACAAAAATCTCCATAGTGATCTTATGTTGTTAAACCCATGGGGTTCCAGTGTCACTACAGCTCAGTCTGTTACTGAATGCTCTGTTACTATATAGGCACTGCAGATGAGAGCCAAGGATGGAGATTTGGCCCTTTGTATGCTCTGCTTACAGCCTTAAAGTGATACATTTTTATCTTAGGATTTTAGAATGAGAAAGCAAGCTTTGATCTTAAAAATAAAAAGCCACATCCACGATTCACCAGCACGCACACACATAGATTAAAAAAGCCCTATATATATGTATGGACTGGCTTTTTTCAAGGAGAATAACTTTCAGATCTTGATTTCAGTGTCATCCTTTAACACAGGCTCCTGCTACGATCTGGGTCAAACACCTTCTTGCCTCAGTTTCCTCATCTGTAAAACAGGGATTGATGTACACACCTACCTCACAGCACTCCTTGGAAGTTACTTTTGGCACAGTGCCTTGATATGTTACACAAATGCCAAGATATATTATGGCTCAGAATGAATTATGAGTGCCCTCTAGCATAATTACATGGTGCTGTAATGCCCTAATGTTTAAATCTACCCATGGCTTGTCTGTACTGCAACAATTAGCTTCAATTATTCCACCTCAGTTAACCTGGTTGGGGTTGTAAAGCAGCATGGGGTGCCCGGGATGATTTGATTAGCTGCAGATGTGCTGCAAATGGAAACTGGCTGCACGGATGCCATGGTACTGGTTTAATAATCTCAGCAGCTAGGCTGTAATTAAGAACTACTGCCAGGTCAGTTATTTCAGATTTAAAGCATTATTTAAGTCAAGCTGTATGGATGCCTTAGTAAGATTAACACTTAATTCATACCTTCAGCACCTAGCACTGTGGGGAACACAAGCACCTAGGCATATAGATAGCTTCAAAAAGGCTTCACGAGCCAAAACCCATGCTTTACTTGTAAATGTAGATGCCTCAAGCAAAGGAAGTTGCTGTTTCTTCCCCCAGAATTACTATGTACTCATCTTTAGTTATCTTCTGATCACTTATCTTTAATAGCTTTTAGGCAACATTCATGTTTATGAGAGCTAAAAAGTCTGGGATAATGGCAATTTAAAAAAAAATAAACATAAATAAAACATTTAGAGGATATATAGTTTTTGTTTCTGATTTTTTTTTTCTTATTTTTTTCTCTTAATTTTGATTCAGTGCATTTTACAAACCTGCTTTAATCTCTGGTCTCATTATCTGCTCCTGTATTTCTGTCAGATTTTGCTGTAATCACAGTTTTGGGCCAAATATCCTCTGATAGATGAAGGTCAGAGTTTGGTCCATTTCTAGGCTAAACATTATATGATGTCACGTGAGACCTAAAGTCATACATATTATGAATATGTATGAATAAGAATATGAATAAGAATATGAAAGAATAAGAAAAATATGAAGAATTAAGCTTCCTTAGGAAGTTATATAACTCCAAATATTCGTATTTATTTGTATTCAAGTGATAAGAACATGTCAAGTCTCCTTCTATAGTGGAATAAATGTGTGAGTGCCACCTGGGCATCTACTAAACAGAGCCTTTGCAGAAAGGGTGGTTGTAGGCAGGCCAGAATGAAAGGTTTACTTTGGAATTAATGAGCTCACTATGCTGATACCTTTTCAGGAACAAACGTAATATTTAATTATACTGTGTCAATCCCAAACAGATTGGATTTTTAAGTTTTTTTAATTGATAAATTCTATATTATGCTTTCTTTGCTAATTGTTAGGGTCTTAATTGCATAGCCATTTCAAAATGAAACATTTTCCCCTTTTGCAATAAATAATAAAAGATAGAATTGTAGAATCTTTAAGGTTTGAAAAGGCCGATAAGATCATCTAGTCCAACTCCCAACCCATCACCACCATGCCCACTAACCATGTTCCTCAGAGCCATATTTACCCAAGTGGGTAAAGATACTGCAAACTGGATTTAAAATTCAGTCTTTCCAATTCTCTATAAAACCTCAGGATATCCCAGCACCTAGGACCATGGGATACACAGCTGATGTGCTGGTCATGAAGAATGAGACCCAAACACTCATGAAAAATGGTTAAGCATCTCTGCTAAAGACTTCAGATAACAACTCCACCACATCACCAGCCGTGACGGGGTGTCTTCCACTTTCTGTCCTCAAAGGTTGAGACAAGTAGTATCTCATGGTCCTAAATACATTTAGGTGATCCTAAATAACTTGGAAAGCACATACATATACCTCGAACAAGAACACAGGAGTGAACTGCAAAATGTGCTCTTTTATGACTGAAAATCATGATCATTATTTATTTGATCAGGTTGGATTTTCAAAAAAGAGCCATTTGAACACTTAAGTTTCGAGTCTTCTCATACGCCATTTTTAAGATGATGCTTTTTCATTGAACTTTTCTGTTTGGGAAGAGTTATTCCCGACAGTACTTCCCTTGTGATATTTTGTCTTCAGACTACCTCTCTCTCTCTCTGTCTCTCTCTCTCTCTCTCTCCTCTCATTTTTCTTCCTTCTATTTTAATTTGACTATATAAAAGGGGAGGGAGGGTGAAGGGGCATGTTTAAAGAGCAGTTTTGTTTTACTTCTTGAAACAGCATGTTCAGCTGGCTGAAGGTCTTAAATACACGAGGGAGCACAATTTTATGTCAATTGCCAGCAGTCAATGGAAATGTATTTTATTGCACCAATATTTATGCATGTGACTGCAGGTCCTATTGTAATTAAAAAGAAGATATTTCTGACTAAATGTGGAATATGAGTGTTTTGTTAAGTTAATTCATTAACTTTGTAAGGATATACAAATAGGCAGAAGTTAATTCAACTGTTCTCATCCACAGTCAACGTATGACATATTCCTAATGGCTTTGTTTTTTGCTTTTTTTTTTTTCCCCCACTTGTTTCTTTGTTTTTGTCATTGTCTTTTTGGCCTGGAATAGTTTCATTTAGACTGTTTCCTTTCTGTACATCCTCTCTCACAAAGCATCCAGATTAGCATTTGACATTGATTAAAGGCCTGCAGGTCTGAGAATGAAACTTCCTACTTTTTCATCCACTCGTCATCCCATTCATTTTGCAATTCCAGATGCAGTTTTTATAACTCTGCCTCTTGAGAGAGCTGCAGTTCAAAGTCTGTTTTCTGAAGGAAGAAATTCTGGCTCAGAAATAGATGCATCATCAATTCTGAGGCTTGTTATTAAACACAACCTTGGTTCTTGGAAGTCTGACTGGGTAATAAGTGGGCTACGTTTGCAAACCAGGCAGCATGCATGTTTAGGATGTAAAAACTGCATTCATCTTTAGGTGTCAGGGCAAACAGGTGCCTGCAGGAATGCTACACATTGACCTTTCATGATTCTCTTTTTGTGCCTTCAGCTGTTATACTGTCTTACTTAAAAAAAAGGGGGCATGTTTGCAGTGTGATTCCAGACTTTATTTTACAGTGTTTTTCTGTAACAACCCCCCGCCCCACACACACACACACACACACACAGACATTCTGGTTTCGTTCCTTTTTTAAAGAAATCTGAAATCTGCACACTCTAAGAATGGAAATGCCCCACAATGATAATATTGTTGCTGCTACACTGAGCAATCGCCTTACAATGAGGAAACGTCTTTGAACACTTGAGAATACTCATTTCCTGTAGTTCACTTCCCTTTACAGTTTCAGTGCATCTGCTGCCTAATTAAGACTAGAATCTCCATGCTCTATGTTTCAAATGCATTAATAATAGTTTACAAAGATAAGACATTAAACTGAGTAGAGCCACAGCATGCATCTCCCTGGAGTGGAAGCTAATAAACATGTCCTGGCAGACTATTCTGCATGTCAGTAGCAGGAGAAAGTTGCTTTAGTCTGATATTTGCTTAGTTTCTTCCAATAAATGAGCTTCCAGCTAAGCTTTAATATCTGAATTCTGCAGCAACAGAATAGTGCTGCTGGCAGTATTCACACCTGGCATTAGGAGTTTAAGTAGTTTTAAAAGACCACGCACTATTTCTTTCAGAAATATTACCTTCGTTAAAGGTTTAAATGTCAGTGGCATTAAATATTTTCTCAGGCACCTAAAAGATCATTTGGGTATCCAGTTCTCATAGTAATCCATCAATGTATTTCTGCTTTTATGAATTCATGCCTTAGGCTTTTACAAAGAAAAAAAGGGCAACAGAATCAACATAACAAAGGGAATGTAATCAGAATCAGGGTGGGGAGCAGCAACTAGGAATAAAATTGGGGTAGAAGCAAGAAACATTCAAGAGCAATGAAAAGATGTTCTACAAGTTCCTTAGAACTGCAGAAATTTCTTAGTGAAAACCTGACTCAGTGTTCGGCTTTTATCATAGAATCATAGAATCACAGAATCATAGAATCATAGAATCACAGAATGGCTTGGGTTGGAAAGGACCCCAAGGATCACCAAATTCCATCTCCTCTGCCATGGCAGGGCCACCAACCTGAAGATCTGGTAATAGACCAGACTGCCCAGGGCCCCATCCAATTCGGTTTTGAACACCTCCAGGGACAGAGCATTCACATTATAAGTTATCCATGCCCTTTATCAGTCAGAGGTCTATGAATTTTGCAGGGCACAAAGAGTCATGTTTCTTGCGTGCCTTGAAGTTTGCCTCTTCATTGGCTACCTCCCTGAAGCTTCCTAGCTTTTTTTTAGGAATTCTCTCTTTTTGGTGTTTGGTGCCATCTCATCTCCTTATCTTGCTATTTTAGTGAGTAGTTTTTATCATTCAGAAGTGTTTGGCATTGAGGCTCATGCTGCAGTGTGCTCTTTGAATGCAGATCATGCCTCCAAGGGCCTCTTGTAATTCTGCATTAGCATTTCTGATTAACAGTGATTATCAATATTACAGAATAACAGAATCACAGAATTGTAGAGTTTAGAAGTGACTGCTGGAGATCACATAGTTCAAACCCCTCCTAAAGCAGAGTAGGACACACAGGAAAGTGCCTGAGTGGGTCTTGAATATCTCCAGAGGAGGAAACTCCACCACTTCTCTGAGCAGCCTACAAAAGAACATCTTTTTTTCCACAGAACTATTGTCATCTCACAATAAAGAAGTTTTCTTCATGATTGTATGGAACTTCCTGTGTTCCAGTTTGTGTCATTTACCCCTTATTCTGTCACTGGGCACCATAGAAAAGAGTCTGGTTTCATCCACTTGACTCACACCCTTTAGATATTTATGAGCATTCATAAGATCCCCTCTCAGTCTTCTCTTCTCCAAGCTGAACAGGCTTGGATCCCACAATCTTTCCTCATAAGGGAGATGCTCCAGGCTCCTCATCATCTTTCTTGCCCAGACTCTCTGCCGGACTATCTCCATCATTTCCCTTTCTTTATTGAATTGATAAACCCAAAACTGGACACTGTACTCCAGATGTGGCCTTACCAGAGCAGAATCTTGCTGCAATACATGGATGATAAAGGAAAAAAAATCTTCAAACTGTCCATAAACCCATCTGGAGGAAAAGTGTGCCAATGTCAATTCCTTGTCTGTGCAATTCTGGCATTTGAACTAGATAAAAGAGTTCGAAACCTGAAAGAAGTGAAAAGAGAAGGTTCCCAGAGGAATCTGCCCCTTGAAATCTGTGTCTGCTCTTGGGCAATTTACAGGTAATATATATCTAAGGCTTCATCTGTTCCTGACTTGTGTGTCAAACAAACTCATGTATAAGTCTTAGAAGAAAACCTTCTTTCCTCTGGTTTTCCAAAGAGGAACCTGTGTGTGGCACAGAGACTGGAAAACACAGAGCACAGAGCTGGTGTGTGGCCTATTAAATGTTCTACATAACTTTACAAATTTCTTTTTTTCCCTCACAGAAGTGATACACTGACAAAGTGAACTACTTGTCAGAACTCTGTATCTTCCATGGAACTACTGTTCTTTTTTTCACTTAGCAGGCACAAGAAAAGAAAAGCCATAGGCTCCAGAATTTAAAGATATAACCTAAATAGCTAAAAAACTGTTGAGATGCCATGTGTAGGGTCTCCCACTGCATAGCAAACACATAATCATCAGCAAACAGGGAAAGGAGTCCCTAGATATTAGTCAGTCATTTGAAGTTATAGCTGGCCTCTCAGAGGTTTACTTCCATCTGAAACAATACCTTTTATGCACATTTAAGGTGATGTCAACAGCAACCGGAAATATTTCACAGACTCTGTGGCTAGCAAAAAAAAGCTAGATGATTATTTATCATATATATCAGATCTACTTCTCTTTCTATCCATTTTACATGCCAATTTCTACAGTTTGTTCATCTAGCTTTATATAAATGACCATCATTGTAGCAGAACATGCCTATAAACATCATGTCTGGGTGTGGTTGGTTGTCATAGGATTTTGTAGCACATCCTCTGCAATGAGGCTCCTCTCCTCTGCTCATCCAGGGGAGATCCAAGCACCACAGTTGCTTTTGGGTCCTGTCAAGTGGGAAGGGATCTCATCTCAAGTATGCAGCTGAAGAGGGTGCTATACCTATCTCTTGACCAAGCACAGGAATAGGACATGGTTTGGCAGGTCACATAAGACAGCTCTTTACTGCTTCTGTGGAGTTCCACTTATGCTTTGTTTGCACAGCCCCATATCACTTTAGATGCAGTCTTGTCCATCACGGACTGAACTCTTCTAAGAATAGAAAGCTGTACCTAAAAGAGAATATAATGACCCAAAGAGGGACACGATTTGAAACCAAGGCAGCTGCCAGCCCAAAGACACACAGCTCTGCAGCGCCTCTGTTCCTGGCAGCAGTAGTTCTCCAGGTGCCTCTGCTCTGCCTCCTGGCACACTCATGGATGCCTTTCTGGTGACAGCACTGAGCAGCTTAGTATCCAATTAATTATCTGTACTCTTCCACTACAAAGCCCCTGATTATTAATATTTAAACAACAACTTCAAAGTCTTACTGCCACCTCCTTTCCTATGTTATCACCCACTAGTTAGAATGTTCAACCTTTTATCCTAGTGGGCTTCAAAGTCTTATTCCGTGTTGCCCTCAAGTGGAGCAAGCAAATGGAAGTATTGCCTGCACTGAATAACCACATTAGGATCAGGCTTTAGATGGATTTAGTCAAAAGATTATCTAACCTGGCAGCCAAAACACTCACTTGGAAAATACTTAAATTTCTTTTCTTGCAAATTTTCTCTTATACTAATTCTAAGATTTACAGGTCCAAGGTCTGTAAACCTATAGAATATCCTACATGTCTTTATAACAGCTGTCTCTTCGTTTTTATAGTCTCTGTGTGTTTATGCATCTCAGGTAAACTTTGTGCATAGGAACGAAATGGCTGCATTTGCATTTGTGTAAATCCATGTTTGATTTAAGAGCTACAAAATCTCTTACATGCACATTGATCTTCTGCTCTGATAACACTAAATGCATTTACGATCTGATTTACCACCTAATAAAGAAATCGAGGGCTAAAATAGAACATATAAATTAAAAATTGCAGAAGGTGAAATTCATAGCAAAATGTTTCTTAAGAGTTAAGGAAGAAATAAGAGAAAATCTTACAGTGGAGATTCATAAAAGTGGTTTCTCATTGTGTAAGTAATTGCAAGTCAAAATCACAGAATCAAGGAATTACCAAGTTGGAAAAGACCTGCAAGACCATCCAGTCCAACCATCCACCTATCACCAATAGTACTCACTAAACCATGATCAAAGAACTTGAAAGCAGGAAATAATATGACATAATTATTTGAAATTAAAGAGGAAAAAATAGAAAACATTGGAAAATTACAGAGTAAGGATACATTAGTTAGATAAAGCATACCAAATAACTGTAAGCATTACAGTACAATTTAATTTACAAAACTATTTACAAAAGTGAAATCAGGATTTCAAATGACATCAAAACTCGTAGAAATTGAAACTAGGTCTTTGATTTTTACATTTATTGTCCAGATAGCAGCTATACTGAAATATCAGCATCAAAGAATTTAAGTAAAAATGGATTGAATCCTGGAACTACAGGAGCCCTGCAATTCCCACTGAGCTCTTGGTGAAATATGAAGCTAACAACAAGGATTTTAAAATATTCAAAAGTCATGGGGAATACCATTCCCAAATAATGTCACATTGGTTTCATAGTCATTGGATGCCTCTGAAAACAAAACCTTTTCTGGTTTCTAAGCATTGAGAGTTTCAAACAATTTTCCTCACTGTTTTTCCTATCAAATTCAGAATGATCCTTTTTCCAAAAAAGGAGATGAAAGAAAAAATTCCCATACACTACAGAAATCCAGAATTTGTGAGATTAAACACATTCAGCAGAAGGATCAGCACTAACTTGTGTTAAGAAGAAACCTTGAGTGACAGTCCACATTAAACTGTAATTTCTGAAAACATTGTTTTTCATACAGTGTATGGCCTGAAATATGCATAGTGGTATATGTTGAAGGAGTGATATACATATGTATTATATGCACAATGCATACATTTGCTTATATAGCATTATATATACAGAGTTTGCTTAATTACAATATATAAGTAATGTTAGAGATGCGACACCTCATGTCAGTTTCTTCACACTGAATTCTGTATCTTCCTTTCCCTTCCAATCCAGATGTACCAACAGTCCTCTCTCCCCATCATGGAGTCATTTCACCATCTCTCTCTTCCACTGCCTCCCTGCAGCCCTGCCCAACCCTACCACCACCTTGGCCCCATGGATCTGTCTGTAGTTCTGCACTCTTGCTGCAGGCCACCATTTTCACTGCCTACAGAAGGTAGCCAAGTTTTGCCTTTCCCCAGCATCTCCTAGGAGCACAATTGCCATGGCAGTTTCAAAAATACCTAGCTAGAGCTTACACTTACTGAAGTCAACCAGACTGATCTCTAAAGACAGATTACCAAGATGTAGAAAATGAAAAGCATGTATTAAGTAGGTCAGTGGCAGGTAGAGTGTTTTACATTACAGCATACTGATTAAAGTACTCTCGCCAAAGGTATGGGAGGACTGTTCACTGCAGTCTCTTGGGATTTATCAGTTTCAGCATGCTGCTGACATGTAATTTCCTTTCCTGTTCATAGAATCATAGAATCGTGGTTGGAAAAAGCATCTAAGATCTTGTAGTCCAGTCATCAACCCATCATCACTATGCTCACTAAGTATGTACCTCAGTGCCACAACTTCATGTTTATCGAACATATCCAGGGACAGTGACTTCATCACTTCCCTGGGCAGCCTCTGCCAATGTGTCACCACTCTTTCCTAATATCCAGCCTGAACCTCCCCTGGTGTAACTTAACACCATTACCTCTCTTCCTATCACTACTTACCAGGGAGAAGAAGCCTACTTGGTGACTGTTACACAAAAGCAGTAGTATGAAAATTAAACAAAACCATCCATTAAGTCCCAAGTACATATTTCTTTTATAGGTAAGGAAGACAGAAGTATAACAGAGAAAGATCCAATCAGTAGCCAAACCACTGAACAGTACCCATCATCCAGCACGTGGACCAATTCACAGAATCACAGAATCACAGAATCACAGAATCACAGAATCACCCGGGTTGGAAGGGACCTCAAGGATCATGTAGTTCCAACCCCCCTGCCTAGCAGGGCCACCAAACATACACATTCAGATCAGGTTGCCCAGGACCCCGTCCAACCTGGCCTTAAACACATCCAAGGACGGGGCATCCACAACCTCCCTGGGCAGCCCGTTCCAGGGCCTAACCACTCTCCTTGTATAGAACTTCCCCCTAACATCCAACCTAAATCTTCCCTCCTTCAACTTGGATCCATTTCCCCTAGTCCTGCTGTTGTCAGCCCTTTTGAAGAGTTTACTCCCCTCGTGGGTGTAGGTTCCCTTCAGGTATTGATAGGCTGCAATGAGGTCACCCCGCAGCCTTCTCTTCTCCAGGCTGAACAAGCCCAACTCCCTCAGCCTGTCCTCATAGGGGAGGTGCTCCAGCCCCATAATCATCTTAGTCGCCCTCCTCTGGACCCTTTCCAAAATCTCAATGTCTTTCTTGTACTGAGGGCACCACACCTGGACACAGTTCTCCAGATGGGGCCTCACAAGAGCCGAGTAGAGAGGGACAATCACCTCCCTGTCCCTGCTGACCACCCCTCTCCTGATGGAGCCCAGGATCCCATTTGCCTTTCGAGCTGCCAGAGCGCACTGCTGGCTCATGTTAAGATTATAATGTTAATTCCCTATGAGATCACTTGTAGTGTTGCCATCTCCCTGTGGCCACACCAACTGAGCAGCTAGGTCTCTTTCTCTCAGTTTTGCTTGTGTCTCTTTTGCTGTGCCACCAATGAATAAGTGGTCTCACAGAAATCTTAACTAAATCAGAGGAGGCCTCACAGCCACAGAGACCCACATAATCAATTTGATCATTAAATTCTCTGAGATTGCAGCCATTAATTAGAAATCTTTTAATCTGCTTATAGCTATGGGGAAAAAAAAAAAAAAAAAAAAAAGCTTTACTCAGACAATTGCGTCAGCTTTTCTTTGATCATTTCCCTAACGTAGCAATAATCTCAGGGTAGCAGGACTGTGGGTGAGCTAGAGAATTTAAATGTACTCAAAACCAAAAGTATTAGTTGGACAAACAGCTAATGAGGAAGCACATCTCAAACTAGGAACAGCTGGTAGCTGAGACAATATCAGATACATACACTTTCTTACCTTCTCCTCATTGTTTTTGATGGCTAGTGGAAGTATGGCACTGCCCCTTGGTCTGACCCATGATATTTCTTTTCAAGTTACTCAGGATATGGAATGAAGCCAGCTTTTTTCTGGGGACTCCACACCTTCATCCTGTAGAACGGCAGGGTAATTGGGTGACAATTCTTTGGCTCATGTTCTACAAGAATCACACTGAATGTTAGGAAAATATCCAATAACCACTTGGAGCCAAGCAATTTGTCATCTTGAGCAATTGTATTCAAATTCTTAACATCACATAAAACACCACCTTGCATGATGTCTCTGATGTGAAAAAGGGCTTACTGTGGATTTTCTTTTACCCATATAGTCAGTGGTTGGACTTTTTGCAACAAAGTTCTGGTTCCTAAGAGGTTAATTCCAAAGCTCATTTCCTCTTCTCTATTTTGACTCCAGAGAGGAATAAAAATATATGAAGAGAACATGACACTTGTTTGGGTTCCTATCTAGGGATGGTCCCTAGATATGATTTGAGAATGAATGTGACAGAAGCATACGTGACCAGTGTCACTGGTTGGCTGAACTTTGGACGAGGTGAATTATCACTCTGTGTACTGCCGACGAGTGAAATCGAAACCTAGAAAATTTTGATTCCCAAATGTAATAAGCTGTAAGATGTACAGCATAAATGTGGACATATGAAAAATCCTGTCCCTCCTAATAATGTTACATCAATAATAATTCCTGTTAGGGCACTTTTATTTTTGTATTTTTAATGTTTAAGAATATATCTTTTTTTTTTTTCTTCCAGGAACTAAAATTTTCTACACAGTAGTCAAATTCAAATTCGTATTTTCTTGTCTTTTTTTTTTTTTTTGGTAGTTTTCTTTAGGATATGAAGTACTTTGTCATGTCCACATCTGCTTTGAAGTGCATTTATAAAACCAAGTGAAACATCAGGTAACATTTATTAATAAGTTGGCTGTTTCTTAGTTGTATCTTATCTTCTATCTTTTGTCAAAGTCAGCAATAATTCAGTTTTCCTTTCCAACTCAAGAGTTTTTCAAAGATTGTAGCTAATATTTTCCACTATTTATGCATTGAACACTTCTCTCTAGGTTATTTGTAGGTGTATGACCACTTCTAAACAAATGTAAGTGTATAAATTTGTCATAACTCATTTTTTGATTGCCTGTCTATAATAAGAGCATATTTTATCAGCACAGACCATGATGCCACTCTTACATTTACATTTTATTTTTCTCCCTCTTTGTCTCTGTGATTGTCCCCTTGGTATTCTGTACAGTTTTGACAGTTTGTAGTTGACCCCATTACACTGATCTCATTGATGACTTGATCACTTGAATTATGATGACAAAGCAGCTGCATTAATCACATAACATATCTGACTTATTTTACCCTATTAGCCCTCTGGGAAATCTTTTAGAAAATTATATCCACATGTTAAGCTCCTTTGCACAATCTGTTCAGCTAAAGACTTAGCCACCAAAATCCATTTATTTTCTTTAGAAATCAGTCACATAATTTCTAGTGACTTAGCCTTTTCTCCACAAAGTTAAAAGCAAATTATGTGTGTATTTTATTCCCAAAGAACATTCACTTTAGTACAGGCAAATGAAATGAACACAGTGGCCATCAAATTCTCAGTTCTGAAGCATATAAAAATAGCCTGCAAGTTTAAAAAGCTTCCTTGTTTTTTCTCTTTCTTATCTTCTGATAATGATCTGAAATATTAATCAAGATGAATGATGTGTGCTCAGCTTTTACCTTGCCCCAGGAAATCCTTATTGCCTCATTATCTCATTCTGTACAGCAGAAACAAGAAGCAAGTGCCTTCATTGTGGATATGTGAAGCAATTCAGATTTGGGGGGTTGGACTCTTGTTAATAGAACATTCTGTAAAAAATATTATTGTTTTCCTATCCTTGTAATAATTTATACACGGTGATGCCACTGTTTGGTTTAATGACTGCTTATTTGCATAGACTGATGGCAGACTCACTGATTTACATGAACAACCAAGATGAGTTGATATGGAATTCCAAACTGGGAAGCACCTGTTCCTTCAGGAGCAACACAGAATCTCATCACCACTTAATCTCATAATTGGTTTAGAAGTCATACTTTGTCCCTGCACTATGTGAATAAACATCTATCTCAGGTGCATGGGTTATGCTCTAAGTAGACGTGATCTTTATGCTTCATAAACCTGATGGAAATGAGTCAACATAGTACTGAACCTCACTCAGTTTCTGCCACTTCTCAGCACTGTTTCTTTGTGACTTCTTCAACTCTTATCATTATGCTTGTCAAGTCTGTAGAAAAACTCTTTTGAAAAGGAGATCTGAAACAACCTGAATTATAACAAGTTGACAGAGTCTGGTAAGGAATGTACTGTCTCAAATCAACATGAGACAATTAGCAACGCTTTGTAGACAGTTTTATATTCAAAAATGTTTCTTTGGACAGAGTCAAGTCACCTGGAAGAGAAATCTCCCAATATGACAAAAAAAAGTATACATCTCTGTTTAGGATTAGGTCTTAAAGGAATCTCTTTTACTTTCCCATCCTTTCTCCCTGGGAAGTTATACCTTGGAACTGAAGAATCATGTTTATAAGATACAAAACAAGCACTGAGCTTGGATCACTTTATATACATATTTTAACCAGGACACAATGTAAGTAATATACTTTGATCCTGTACAGCATTTCCACAGATTTGCAAGGGAAGAGATGGAAGAAATATGATTGCTTTGAGATCTGTCTCTGGGACCTCCCATTATCCCAAAAACCTTCTTGTGGACATATTACATTTGAATTTGGATGGACACTGGGTGAAAATAAGCTTTCAGGACAGAAAGAAGGCTTGGAGACAACATTTGTAAGGAAACGGTTGGTTATCTAGACTGGAAGATACTCTTATTGATATGGGCAGAGACTTGGCAAAGGGCTTCAGTTTTATTGTGTTAGATCCCATTTCACTTCAACTCAGAAAATCTGAATCTGCTAGTAGATGTTACCCTTTTCTTCTAAAAAATGCCAACTATGAATTCACAGATCTTGCAATATGAATAATAAAAAATGGAGTCGTCACAGAGATAAGCATTATGAAAAGTACTGGCTAAGCATATTACAAGCTCTCTTCCTATACGCTCCATTTGCATCTCACTTGGCAGAAGAACAACTTCACAGTGAACAACCTCAGGACCTCGGAGGTTGGACTGCAAACAAAGATGAAAAGTCAGCCACAAAGGGCACCACTAGGAACTTTCTCTAACCTTGCACCACTTTTATTCTAGCATATACTCTGGGTGACTTCTCCAGTTCACTGAATGGCAGAAGAGACCTTTATATCAGATCCCTGGGAAAGTCCAAGTGGATATGAAGATTACCCTAGTTTCAACCCCCTGCTATAGGCAGAGATACCTACCTCTAGACCAGGCTGCTCACAGCCCCATCTAGCCCAGCCTTGAGTGCTTTCAGGGAGGGGGCATCCACAGCCTCACTGGGCAACCCATTCCAGTGTCTCATCATCCCCAGAGTAAAGAATTTCTTCTTAATATCTAGTCTAAATCTACCCTCTTCCAGTTTAAAGCCATTTTCCCTCATCCTGTCACTACACACCCTTATAAAAAGTCCCTCCCAGCTTTCTTGTAGGCCCCATACAGGTACTGGAAAGGCCACTATAATCTTTTAGTTGCTTGAGAGAGGTTTAAATCAATGGACAATATTCTCAGACTACTTCTGAAGCTAACAAGCTGAGTTCAGTGAATAAGTGCAGAAATAGAAATCTTGCACTTTATTTCTGCAGTATTCATGATCATATTTACCATATTCCTTTTATATGCCTATGAACTGAATGAAAATACAGAGTTACTGAAAATATTGAAGCCTGCTTTCTGAAATGGCTGGCTTGATGTTTCCTTATGCATATTTTGTACAGATATCATTCATACCAGTAAATTTGAAAGAAAAACAGAGAAACAAGATTAATATAATGCCATGAAAAAGACTATTAAGGATATTCCTGAGCAATGATACTCCACTCTCCATCTCAGAGAGATCATAAACCACAGAATCACAGAACAGCCCAAATTGGAAGGAACTCAGAAGATCATCATATCCAACCGTTTGTCAGAAAAGGGAATCTGGAAGAGAATATTTTGTATCCTGTGCAATTACATCTTGAAAACCTTCAGTTATAGTTATTCTAACACATCCTTGGAGAGGCTGTTCTGTTGATTGATTGTTCTCACTGTAAAAAAATTCTTATATCAGGACAAAACTTCTCATGCTCAGCTTGAACCTTTTGTCCCTTGTCTTCTCCATGTGGTTCCCTGCGATGACAGATGAGCTTCTGTCTCATTTCTCACCACCTTTTAACTTCTGAAATATGAACATCTAGACTTCTTTTCACAGCACAGATCCATTTACCTAACAATGCATTACCATATGGAAAAACAAAAATCCAGGAGTTATGTCTTGTAATTCTTTCACGACTCCTTCTGGAGAGCACTGCAGACTTTTATTGGTACAAGCCAGAAAACCCTCTTCAGTATCTAGCACTGCATTTTCCTAAATTTCTTAAATTAATTTGCTGAAATTGTAAAAATGCATGAAAATCATAATATGAAGCTTCCTGGAAATTAATAAAATATCCCTCCTACCTTGTAAATATTAAATGAAGAAGAGTCAATAAGATGAAGGACCTGCAGAAGATGAAGTTACACTGTATGTTCTGTCTTCCACTTGGTCTTGTCTCTTCACATATCATGGAATCATAGAATCACTTGAGTTAAGTGGGGAGGTTGGTGGCCCTGCATGTGACTGGGGGCTTGGAGATTCATGATCCTTGAGGTTCCTTCCAACCCTGGCCATTCTGTGATTCTGTGATTCTGTGAGTTAGAACAGACCCTTCAAGGTCATCTAGTCCCCTCTGCTGAAATGACACCTACAGATCCATCAGGTTGCTCAGAGCCCCATCTAGCCTGACCTTGAATGTCTCCAGGAATGGGGCACCCACCTCTTTTCTGGGCAACCTCTTCCAGTGCCTCACCACCCTTACAGTAAAAAATTTCCTTATATCCAGAGTACCTTTTAGCTGGAAACCAGTTTCCCTTGTCCTATCACAACAGACCCTGTTAAAGAGTCTATTAAGAAAGTAAAGGACTGTAGAGTGCAAGAAACCACTCTAACCTACAAAAAGAATATTCAGGCCATTATTACAACTGGAATTAAAAGATTAAAACAGTTGTTTAAATTGCTAACTAGTCATGTTCTCTTATTAATTTCACACCCTACTAAGCATTATGCCACACTTTGCAGTGCATGGATTCATCCTACACAGCCTGTGCAGAACAGTACTTTGGGCCTCTGTTTAAATTTTAGTTCTGTTCTAAATCAGAATTCTAGGCTTTATATCCTCTGACATTGATTTCCTTCTTTCATTCCCTCTGAAACCAATACTCACATTTATTTTGAGATCCATGCTTAAAACTGAGTGATTTTATGATGAACCAGAGCAGAGATGACCCCCAAAAATGCATGCCCAATAACTCTTGAATCAGGTCTATGAGACTGAGGTGAGTTTATCCTTAAAGGTACTGTATGCTCACAATTCCTGCTGAGGCTTTTCCATCCAGGTTCCTGCACAGGCATCTCTGACATCTGGCAGATCTGCCTGTGCTGCATAGCTCAATGCACGATAGACTCTCAGCACTAGACATTCATCATTCCTGCATTACCATAGCAAGTTTTTGCTGTGCTGTGGGAAAGAATCCCACTTATCACATTAAAAATGCAAGAAACAATTAAAGAATCCCACTTTTAATAAGACAGTACTTCTCCCATCAATTTTAAGCAATGAATACAGCAAACTCCTTTTCAGGCATTTTGGATTAGTATTCATCACTCTCTGTTGTCAAGGACAGAGGATCCTGCTGTTATGTGCTGAGCTCCTGACACTTGCAGGAGCTGTGCTGAGCCTCAGCATTGGGTGGCTGTCAGATCTAATTAATGTCAGTCCCAGAGATCCAACCTTCAAGTTACAGTTCTCGGCTAAATACACTGATGTGCTCTCCTAGATTGAATACATGGAATGTATTTATGGAAAATACTAAATATTGGATATGTTAGTTTACACAGAAGAGAGCTTGAGTAATTTCTGGGAGGGCTGCTCTGAAAGTAATGCCCCCTACTTTATTATGTTGCCCCATGATGTCAGAGGTGGATGTTGGAGGTATGGCTGTAGAGGTCATACTTCCTGACTGTATTCCATTACATTTTGTTGCTGTAGCAGATGTCACCAAGGGGCAGTTTGGCAAAAGGGCAATCGTTATAGAAGTGTGTATGAAAGGTGTGGAACTGAATCCCACCAGTGGAAAAAGAAAGCACCCATCATTGATATTCACTGACCCTTGCTGAATGTTTATGGAACCAATGGGTGTGTGCAAAGAGAGGTGGCTGATGGTGTGTTTCAGCAGTGGCGACAGCAGTGTGAAAGAAAACCCATGCTCTGGGCAGCTGTGTGGATTTTGATGATCGCGGAATGCAGGCTCCTATTCATCTCTAGCAAAAATGCACATCTAATGGTGATGGCTATGTTAAAAAATCGTGTTTTGTAGCTGAGAATTGCCTCTATCAAGTAGTGTTACTGTGCTCTTTGGATCTGTTGTAGTTTCCGAGAAAATAAATAGGAGGCATTTCTTTCAGAGCAACCTCCTTTTTTTTTTTTTTTTTTTTTTTTTCCTATGGGTATGAATGGAATCATTTAAGTACTGGAGACATTGTTGAAAAAGCTCTTCTCCTAAAGAGGTTGAAGATTACCACTGATGAAAACAAAATAAAACCCAGATTTTGGAGAATCATTCAGCAATGTATAGCAATCCATTATTGTGAACTTTCTAAGGGAGAGCCAGTGCAAGTATTTAAGTGACAGAAATAAAACATACATCAACTTCTTAAGCAAAGGCAGAAGTATGAAATCAGGATATTTAGGAAAGTTGATAATAACTAGCTTGTGCATATTTATGGAGAACTGAGATAATGCAGGAAAGAGTTTTTGTAGAGCAGAAAGGCTGAGACCTGGGACTGAGGGAAAAGAGAAGGCTGAGAGGAGGTACTATCAGTGCATGCAAGTAGCTGAAGGGAAGCTGTCAAATGGATGGGATCAGGCTCTTTTCAGTGGTGCTTAGCAATGCAGCAAGGAGTAATGGGCCCCAGACAACTGCAACCAAATCTATCAGGGAAACAAAATAATACTGTCAATATTTAAATATCTGTATTACTCTCCAGTTGTTTGTCAATTATCCATCATTTGTTTTCTCTTTTTCCTTTTCTTTCCTTTTCCCCTTCTTTTTATTCTTTCCTTTTTCCTTTCCTTTTTGCTTTCCTTTCCTTTTTTTGGGGGGGAGAACTTTCCTGGATCTATTTTTCAGCATTACAGACCTTTGCACAGAAGATACTTGAACATCAGAATGTTATACCTCATCCCAGTAAGCCAAACCGAACTTCACATTAGTAAAATTAAAATGCTCATTAATGGTGTAGTAAAGTAGTGAAGAGGGCTAGCAAGAAGATGTAGCACTTGAGAGACAAAAGCATTTCTACTGTAACATGAGAGGAAATAAACATGCAGAGCAACCCCAAACATCCTGAAGAGTTTTACAGCTCTTTTAAGACACCCAGACAACTCCATCAGCAGGTCTCCACTGCCACAGATCTCAGTCATTGCTGACCATTTCAGATTTAGCTTTTTCCAAGTACTTCATACAGATAACAAGGATATTAACTACAGTTGAAATAACAAGATGAATGGTTGGATAGTTGATCTTTCGACCTCAGTGATTCTATGATTACAAAATTTTCTCAGAGTTGCTTACAGAGTTTGAGGAACTGATGCCATTATCAGCCGGCACATTGTATTTACAAAGCATTTCAAACTTGCATGCACAGTACATGTGCAGACATGATATGATAATATATATAATATATATATAGATAGATATGATAATATATATAAAATAATATATTTGATTGCCCTGTGAATAGTTTCAATATCCCTTCTTCCAACCCTGACTGTAGGTTTTCTCCTGTAGTTTCTCTTTGTTGGTTTACAGGTTTTCCGTAGGCCTGCAGAAAGCAAACCTGGTTCTCCCACTAAGCTGCATCGCAACAGTGTGGTTTACTGAGCTCCTACTGAGACACATTAATGGTGCCCTGCTCTCAGGAAATAATGTCACCATTATTTTGTGTCATTCTGTCTCTGTAGATTTCTCTAAAATATGCTCATCAAGCACAAGAAACAACCTCAAAAAGCTGTATTTCCCACTCTTATTGAAGGTTACCTAGAAACATCTGCAGCACAATAACAGTAAACTTTCACACATCCAAGAACACTAGCCATAAAGTGCTCCATTGTGCCTATTAACTGCAGTAAGAACTCTTCACAGGGGAGCACTTTATTGCTTCATTATTGGTTTTATATCATTTTAAATCCTGTTCACTGCAGAAACAAACATCCAAACAAATATTTAAAAAGCTAAATGAGGAAGTCTAGTAAAAATTAATCTGCTGCTGGAACCTTTCATGTGTGCAACGCCATGTATGGCGTATCTGTGATCAGAGTGCAATAAAATACTTTTAAAGATACAAAGAAAACAATGTATTTGCCTTTTTAGTAAATGCAATTTTACTTAATAGGAAACAATCTGACTGATAGAGTGGGCTGACAGAGAGTAGGAACGTGCTGGTGACATATGCAGTGAGATGATAATTTAGGAGAGGCCTAAATCTAGAAAGACTCAATTCATTGTTACAAATAAAGCATAGTTATATGGGAAGAACTAGGGGTTATGTAATCTATAACTAGATAGTGATGATACATACTTGAATAGGTAATGTTGCCAGCTTTGTCACTCTTCACCGTCCCATCAGACCTT
This sequence comes from Centrocercus urophasianus, assembly GCF_019232065.1. Lineage (NCBI taxonomy): Eukaryota > Metazoa > Chordata > Aves > Galliformes > Phasianidae > Centrocercus > Centrocercus urophasianus. The sequence continues at coordinate 2,319,008 of NW_024884141.1, read as the reverse complement.
TTCCCTTCCCTTCCCTTCCCTTCCCTTCCCTTCCCTTCCCTTCCCTTCCCATCCCATGCAGCAGTCCATAGCTAAAAAACAGTTTAAGCTGTGTTTTTAAAAAACAGAATTTGGATCATACCACACCTCCTTTTGGAGGTGATCTGCTGCAGAATTATAAGAGAAGAAGGAAGAAAGAGAAATTATTTATAATAATGAAGTAAGACAGAAGGGAGTTGTTCTTTATCTAGTACCTAACTCCCTGAATAAAGAGTTTTAATGGTAAGGGTGGTAAGGCCCTGGAATAGGTTGCCCAGAGAGGTGATGGATGTCCCATTCCAGGAGAACATTGAGGTCAAGCTGGACTGATCTCTGAGTAAACTGATGTAGCTTTAAATTCTGTGATTCTATGAAATAGACGTTTTTTAATTGGCAAGACAAATTTTTATTTATACATAATATGACTGCTGGAAATCAAAGCAATTGAAGTCTGCTAACAGAGATCTTCCTACAAAATCTCTGTGGTCAAAAACTACTTTTTTTCATTTTTTGCAATGATCTCAAATTGAGATTCCGTTTCCTCAGGAAAATTTAGTTTGCTGAATCTGTATGATTCAGGCTAGCAGCTCTTCTGCCCAGTCACTGAACTGTAAGGGAAGGCTATGTTTGCTCTCATTGCAAATGACTGCAGTGCAATTCTGCAAAGACCAGAGAACAATTATGATGAGTGAAAATTGCTGATAGCTTGAAAATGTTTTCAGTCTTTTGACATTTTCAAATCCTTTAATCTGTCACACTGAATGGTACCACTGCATTTTTACTTTTATGAAAGGAAGTTCCTATTTGAATGTTTGCTATTTCTCAGAGGAAGAAAAGAAGAAAGAAACAGTCCTGTTATCTTACTGCCATCATCTACCCAAGAAAAAGTTACTTAACACTCTTTGTATTGTGACTGTGATGCGTTTGTAGTGGAGATGGGTTAGATTCCAATCTCATAAGAAAATCAGCATAATGTAATTGACATCAGTGGAGTTATTTAGCTTTTTACTCTGCAAAAGAAATGAGGAACTCCCTCAGATCTTTCTTTATCAGAAGCTTACTAAATATGAAGTTTGCAATACAAAGGCACCTTTTTAAAAGTGATTTTATCTTACTTAAATTTCCAGCTTTTCCTATAGAACGAGAATGGAGGATTAAGTGCTTCTGCCCCCCCAATGAATTTGTTGTGTATAAAAACAAAATAATAGCAGTTTCACTCACGCAAACCTAAGCACACAGTCAAGTAATGATGCATACATAATTGTCAAGTGTCTGCCTCCATTTTACTTCATCCTGTGGCTAATTGCCTCATTGCAGACTTCCAGTTAGTTTTACTCCCAGTTGTATTCAGGAAGCCCACAGGGATTGCTTATATTAGCTTTTGAAGTCCTTTACATTACCTAATCTAAAAAGCTTATCAACACAACATTTGAGAGAAAGAAATAAGAAATGAATACTTATTAAAAAGCATTAATCTTACCATAGCTTTAGAAACTACTTGGAAACAACTGGAGATACTGAATAATGTAAGTTGAAGGCTCTCTGTCCCTTGCCCTCTCACTTCTCTCAGGATGTTCACAACAGCAATAAAACTGATTAAAAAGCCTTTTCCTTTTTCCTTCCAGTTTTTTCAGATTCTTTAGATTCTGATTAAACTGGGTACTGAGAAACAACAGGATGACAGGATGTTTTTTAACAGGCACTGGTTCTTGCTCCCAGTAAACTCTGGGCCCACCTGTCTGAAGAATTACAACCAAACTTAGCATTTTGTGCTTCAGAGACACTCTGTCATCACATGACGCTGCAAAGCCAGAAAGTGCCAGAACAGCTGTGAAAAGCCTTGAGCTGCTTGGCCTGAAAGTGGAACATTTCTTTTCTCTCTTTCTTTAGCCTGAGATGTACTCACTGAGAAGCTCTGAAGTCTAATCTTACAACTGATAGTTATTCCCCTACAGTATGTTTTTCCTCTGAAAAAGCAAAAACTCTCTTGTATGCTTATGTACGTCCCAGGCTGATGGTGAGAATAGTTAATACTTGTGTAAGACTTCATTAATATTAGGTTTGAAGGGTTGAAGGCTATTGCAGCATTCCCTGTAAATAAGAGCATCTTGTGAGAGTGTAGATCCTCACCTTAACAATACTGAGGCTGTCAAAAGGATTGTCTTCACGCCAGTAACAACTTTCTGTCACTCTCAGGCTAAGAACATTGTCTTACCCTTTCTTAGGTCTCTGGGCATGAGGAAAGATTTGTGCTTTTGGAAGAACCTGTCCTCTGGTCTGTAAAAATTAAAGAGCAACGGTTTGGTTGTGTTGGTAAGCATCTCAAATAGCATTTCTACTTTTCTTTGCTTGTGGTCGCTACCTCTTGAACACTTTTTCTGGCTGTTCTAGCTGGGTTCATTTTGAAAGGATGTGCAGTTCTGCCAATGTCATGTGTACCACATAATTTTTGTTCTCTTTGTTGTACAGAATCTGCTGAGTCAGAAGCAACTCTTTTCATTAGCTGCTGTCAAGAAGTTGTGGTTAGTGTTAGGTATCCTTTCTGGTAGCCTTTTGCATTTCTAGTCACTTCCAACTCATCTGTGATAAAAGGTTGGTAAAGAATCTTACAAAATGAAATAAGTAATTGTGAAATTTAGCAGATGTTCACCTTCGCTGTTGTTTCTCATGAACTAAAATATCTGAAATTATTAAAAGTGAAAATCCATGACTACGTTCTGTCCATGGAAAAGAAAATTGATTTTGGTCCTGGAATCTCTGATTCACTTGTTTAAAATAAGAGTATGAACAAGAAGAAACAATGCTACAAAATTTCAAAAGATGTTCCTCCCATTCTTCATGGCATATTCCCTCTCAGCTTCTTTTTTCTCCTCAGCCTTCTTTCCTCTTTTTACATTTTTAGGTCGTATATCTGTTTCCTGTGCTTGTATCTTCAGTCTTCATATTTGTTCTTCTTTTTTAAATCATATTAGAAAGACTTCCCTCCATAAGAGTTCTGTGATTGTGATTGCATGAGTATGAATATTAGATCAACAATGGCATTAATAAACCCTTTATTGTAATAAAATACGAAATTCTGTTGCTGTTCTGAATTCTGGCCTCTCAGAATCCATACAGCAATGTTCTGTACACATGAGGAAGATTCAGTTTATTTTTCAACATCTTTGTATTTGCATCCATAGTCTTTAATGAACGGATGAAAGGACTGACAGATGCACATGCACACGTGGAAAACAGCAGAATGTACATTAGAATATTAGGTTAAAAAACTTTTATTTTTGGCTATTAGTGTATGTCCTAGAATTATTCTGTTATATAGAAACTAAATTAAAACAAGAGTGAATGAAAATAGATATAGTGCTACAGATTTATGCATTAGGCTGAAAATTAAGAAGAATGTGAATGTCAAGTTCTCTGAAATGTTCTCCTACTAAGTGAATTCCAATTTTGCTGAACACTGATGAGTTATATCTTGATGTAGCGGAATCACGTGAAGCTATACTCTTTTGAGATGATAACCTGTAACTCTCTGGGGTCAGCAGGTGATGCAGGCAATTCTGCAGTCACTGGACCATATGACAGTAATGCTATGAATGATTAAATGAGCAGACGATCTATAGCATTCAGAGCAACTGCTCTTTCATAGGTGAAGATAAGTTTCTAAACAGCATTTAAGATGTGATTTATTTCATTAATAACTAATTTTGTGAATGGACTGACAATTTTTATGACAAGTGATCTCTCTCACAATTAAAGCACCAATGTAGTTTGTCTTTCCCTGGCATGGAATTTGTAGCGTTCAAACAAAGAATGAAAAAACAAAGGTGGAGACAACAGAAATCACTTTCCTTATGCAGAGCGAAAACCTATAGAATGGGTGCAACTTAATCCTGATAAATTCCATTCTGGAATTTTTCTGGGTGGAAGGAGCAACTGTCATGGTAAGGAGCTTCCTATAAGGCAGTACAAGATACAGAAAGCTCCAAGACATGAAATACATCAGAAACATACTACAATTATGTTGCTATCTCTAGAAGTTTAAAAGCCAGTAAATCTTATATGCTTTTATTTTAAAGGTTAAAGTAGCATGAACAGACACATTCTCACAATAGCCATCTTGTTCACCTTGCCTATCTACGGTCATGCCTAAGGAACTCACTTTATGTGCTAGTGTAAAATATCATTTGACCCAAAAGGCATGGCCCCTGGATAAAAAGCCACATCAAACACATACAAATATTCATCACATACAAATTATTACACCAGCTTAAGAATGATTCAGAGAGCTATTATGACTCCATCTGTTTCAACAGGAATAAACCAAGCAGAAGATGACTGTGAAGAAATTCTCATTATAGAGCTTGGACAGTTCTTAAAACTTTCAGAATGAATGAGAATGGCATCCAATTCCTGTTCTGAAAGGACTACAAGAAAATTAACAGAAGTGGAACTTTGCCACACTCTCAAAAACATCTGCTGTCCTTCCAGGGCTGCTCTTCAACATGCTGTCTGAGGAATAGGCTTTTCAGTAAAAAAGTTTATACACTTTGACAGAAATCGACAAACATCTTCCAGCCAGTTACAGCAGATGGCAGTTCAAAAGACAGAGGACATCTGTTTGTGACTCATCAGACTTTGAAAAAGATAATGAGAATTTGAGATAGAGCTCTCAAGAGATTTGGTGCCTCCTAGATGAGAATGGAGTCACCTCCATTTGGCAAAAGGTCTCATGATGACGCAAATTCACAAAGGAGTGCTTCTTGTTGGTCAAGGATTTACTGTATAAGTAATATACAAGTCTTCAGGGAAAAGTTACAAAATGTGGACTTGTAATGCTTTCATACAGAATTCTTTGTTCCTATAATTTGTTTCCAGAATATTCCTCCATTTCATTTTGTAAATTGAAAAGATAGAGTGGCGAAGCCAGCTAAGAACACACTCTGTCACAAATGTTTTATTTTTAGTGAAAGAAATTATGAAGTAAACTACTGTTGCTAGAGTTGTAAAAATAGAGTAATTCAGTGTTAATGACTATTTTGATCTTTCTTCTTCACTATTGAAGCATTATTGACAGAAGAAATTTTGTACAATGCCAAACTAACTGTGATGACTTTCTTGTGAAAGATATCAAGAAATTTTCCACCATTGAAGATCTTTAAGTCTCCTACATTTCAAAAAGATTATACATGAACTCATTTACTGGAGGTAACGCTTTTCAATGTGTGTGCACAAGGCCATGTAAGACAATGATGTTATATAACAGCGATGTAAATTAACCCTGAAATCCTCTCCACAGATGTTCTAAATGACTTCAATAAGCTAAAGACAGCTTCATATAATAGTATACGTTACAGTAACATATAACAAGAACAGTAATCAGTTGAACACTTAATTTTTAATATCTTGCAGACTGAATATCATATTGCATTTCCTTATATCCATAAGTTTCTTATGATAAAGGCAGTGAAGCTCTAGAACAGGTTTCTCAGAGAGGTGATGGATGCCTCACCCCTGGAGATCCTCAAGATCAGGCTGGATGTGGATCTGAGCACCTGAAAGAGCCATAGGTGTCCCTGTTCCGTGCAGGGGAATAGGACTGTATGGCCTTTAAAGATCTCTTCCAACTCAAATGATTCTATGATTTTATGATTGCGTTTTTAGTGGTAGGTGATCCAAAGGCAGAATCTGAGGAGGAGATGTGATTCTTTTCCGGAGATATACAACAGCAAGATAAAGGTAGCTAGGCTATCTCACAGCATACATATTCTCATAGACTTCATTATTTATGTCTTCTTTCACAGGCTGACCATAGTCTGTGACCAGTAAGATACAAGAACTTGCAAATGCATATCATGAACATGTGGACAGAACACATATTGTTGATTTTCTAAATATAAATAAGTGTCGTTTTGTTTTTTCTTCTGACTCAGTTCATGATTACATTTTGTACAGAAGTAATAATTTACCATCACAGAAAATTTAGTGATAAACTCCTGGAGAGAATATATCTTAAGAAAGAAAATAATTGCAAGGGAAAGCTATCCTTGCTGTACATTACTATTTATGAGTTAGAAAAATACGTGTATATTAAAAGTATTTTGCTCTTGGTTGACTTATTTCTTAAAGTTATAAAGGAAAATAAATAATACTTCCTACTCTGCTGTTTTGAAGGAAGAAAGAGCAAGTATGCAATTGTGAGCTTTGAATACCTTCACTACTTCTCTCTTCTTGGCAATAAAACTATCTGCTATATAGTAGATATACAGTAGTATATAATAGACTATTATATAAAAATTTTTGAGACAAGTGCTTTTATGAAAATTCAACACTGGAAAATAGCTACAGATTGCTGTTTCCCTTGGGAAGAAAAGATGATAGAAAACTTCTTTGAATCTTGTCAGCACAATAGACTGCCTCTACAAATAATGGGGAGAAATTACTGCAAAAAAGCAAGCCAGTATTAGATGAGTAGAAAATTGAAAGAATTGATCAGAAATGTTTCTTCCTTGATGTTCCAAAATAAATGCAAGCAATAATGTCCTATTTTCAAGTTATTTCAGGATAATGGAATAATCTTTGCTGCTATCACACAAGAAAATTAATGATTCAGAATAAAAACAGTGGCACAGAATTACCGCAGTGTAGCAGGATAAAATGCTCATAGGAGCTAACTAAGTAAGAGGTGTTTTAGAGAAAGTCTTGAAGCAAGTATAATGCTAGAAAGTAAACAACAGACTAGATCTTGACTGGTGAAACCTGTTATTCTATTCTTGTTCAAATAATGTAATTTCCAATTTTAACCCTACTGTTATGTCCTGAGTTGATCTCAGTGTGGATCAGAGCCCCAGGCACTGTCATCATGTCATATATGTAGTCTCAAATTCAAGAACTTTTTATTTAGTTTATTGCTAAAGAGGAAGAACTGCACTTTGAAGCATGCATGTACTTTTCTCCTGCCACATATACATGTACGATGTACAGTGCCTTTTTTTTTTTTTAAATTCCATTAGCCCTAAAAACTATTTTGTCCAGCTGCAGATCTGCAGGTACTTTCAACTGAATACTAATGAATTGTTTACGGCATGAAGTCAGCGTCATCCTGGGCCCCATCTCCTATGGTTCTGTGCCTACATTCCCCTGCCAAAATTCCATTCTTCTAATTCTCAGTGCCTCTGCTCTCACACTTGTATTTCTGCATCCTGCCTTATTGTGTTAATCATAAATATCTCATTGTAGCTAGAACAAATGGTTGCTACTGCTATCTAAATAAAACTATACATTACATGGAGGTGTGTAAAACAAAATAGCAACAGACACTTGACTGAGTAGAGAAACTTCTGTCACAGCTACATTAGTTCTAACAAAACTGTGGAAAGGTCCAGAAATGTCCAAGCAGAGCAAACCTGGAAAGCATCAGTCCTGAGCCAATATATAAATTCAGTAGACAGGTTATGGTCAATGGCTGACCATACTGCCAACACTGATGGCAGAGCTATGGACTTACAGTATGATTTACAAAGAGACGGAACATCTTCAGTCCAAATCACCCATTCAGTTGAAGGAACAGAGTGAGCCGTATCCTGCTATTGGAAAGTAAATCCGTATCTATGACTGAGTTGATCTTTGTGTCTGGGCAAAACTGGTGAAGTCTAGTTTGTGGAACAATGGGACATCTACTTCGTTTGCAAAATATCAGCTGTAATATTGTGATTACAAAGGAGATGGGATGGATCTGCCCTGGAGTTCATTCATTATTAAAAAAAGGCTCCTTGTATTTGCATAAATGTGGAAACATATGTAGCAGAATATCTGCAGGGAGAAATCAAATGGTACTCAAAGATATTTTGAGTAGGTGGGAGGGGAACATTTTGTAATGTGTGATTTACTCATTCCATTGTATTAAATCAAATGATTTTAAGCTACTGAAAATATTGTATGAAATGTTTTTCTAAAGGTTTTTCTAAAGTAGCTTCAAAACAAAAAATGAGAATTTTATCACTATGGTTTCCTAGAGAAGGCAGAGATATGAACATACAGGGTACAGATGAAAACACACACATTATCAACAGCACTCAGCATGTCAGGAATTTCACAATACTGATTGATTTTTTTCTTTTTTTTTTTCACAGAAACACTTGGTTGAGTTGGAAGAAATTGTTTTTGACAGCTGTGTTTCACATATAATGATGGTTTAAATTACAAGAGATGTTGACAATAGTAATTTTTCTTTCTTAAGAGGAATAGGACTTACAGAAATGAGTCCAACTGATGTTGAGTCTATGACAGAATATATTCAAATCCACATTCAATCAAAACAGTTAATTATTATCATCACAGATACTGTCAACCCATGACCCTGCTGATCATTCAAGAAATGCTGAAGACTTGCATCAGAAATGTTGATTTATTTACTTGATGTTTTTTCAAACAATGCAGATCTCATGTGGCTTCTTGTTGATTAAACAGTAAATCTCCTTTGAAAATATGGGAGTCATTTCCATATATAATTTTTGTGCCAGCAAGGCACGTATACAATATGGTCATTTTAGTAAGAGAAATCTGATGTCCTCAACAAATGCTTGGCTACAGCAATATACTGATCCTGTAGAATAAAGAAGCCACCGTTTTTGTACCAGAATTAAAGAACATTGTTTAAATAATAATGGAAAAGGTCTTTCAGTTCATACATTGAACACTAAGATGAAACAAATAAATAAAAATCTTCTGGCTTCTAGGAAGCCCCTCTAAATTACCAATATCAAGGCTTACAAGCTTCGTATACATAAAAAAACATACTCTAACAAATTCATACAAGTTAAGTACAATTGGAAAAAAAACCCTATTACTTCCTTCTTCTCAGAGAAGAAATAAAGAAAAATAAGATACTCAGGTAATCAAGCACTCCACATACACTGACTCATCAAACTTCTAGAAGAGGACTTGTAATCAGTTGTATTCACTTATTGATGCATAATAAACATACTAAAGACACATAGGCCTTCTAAAGAAGTTTTTATTCTTCAGTGCTAACATCTTCATTGTAGAGTCATTGAATTTAGTGTTGTAAGATCACAAACACTGACTGTAAGTATCACCAGAATACTGATGGATAAAATTATGTCTTTCAAACCATTCTTTTAGTCATCCAATCAATTACACGCGTGGCAAGAAAGATCTTAACAGCAGCAGTTCAAAAAGTCATTCAGAAATGGTTGTGTAGTGGACAGAAATATGACAGTGACTAAGTGTAAGATAAAGAGTTTTAACAGAAGGCAGCAAATGGCTTCAGTTTTGAAGTCAAAGATTATAGTTCATAATAGAATGCAGCATACAGCCTCTTCCTTGTACTGAGAGAAGGAAAAACTGATGGGTATACGTTTCTCTTCAGAATAAAATATAGAGTCATAGAATGGCTTAGGTTGGAAAAAACCTTAAAGATCATCCATTTCCAACTTCCTGCTGTTGACCAGGTTACCATCCAACAGAGCAGCCTGTGCAGGTCCCCATCCCCCTGGCTTTGAGCACCTCTAGGGATAGGGCTCCACAGCTTCTCTGGGCAGCCTGTGCCAGGTTTTCCCAGAGACCTCATTCTTCAAAGATTTTTCAGGGGATTTTCAAGACATAAATGCCTGTGTTTAACAGGAAAACAGCATTTTGCCATTGTTTTGGAATTTTTGTGATGGACTCAAAGATTTGGGGTGAATGTGTAAGTCAAATTATACATATCTTTATGTCTAACTTTGTCTCCTTTGAACTCCTTGTCAGGCAATGGAAACAATCACTTCTAAGATGAGAGTCATTTCATCAAACTCAGGATTTAATTAATAGTGTTTTAGGTTTGTGATTTGTTCTACATAACATAAGCAGATTTTAGGGTCATGAGCTAGGATAGAAGTATGTAAATTGTAGAGTTCCTGAAGTTTGTTCTGAAAGGACCCTTAGGATCTCTGGTTACGATCATCCTCGTGACCATTTATTTCCTTTTGAGGCTTGAGGAGACATCAAGGTAAATAGAAAGAATGTAAAAACCAAGGAGAAGAAAATATGTAAGCAACACATGCTATACCAGATGGAAAACAGTGGTATAACCATGTGCAGAAAAAGAAGTTTTAATCAGTTTTGTTGCTTGGGTGTATTGATCTCCGTCATACCAGCTTAGAAGCTTAAACTGACATTATTTTCACAGATGTTTTTGGATGAACTTCTATCTCTCAAACAGTAAAAGTGGATATTTTCCTTCAATATTTGCATTTGAACTGCATTTCTGCTATGTGTGCTAAGCAGTTATTGATTGCATAACTGGTCTACGTTATAAGACTACTCAGACTGCCTCAAAAGGAAATGCTAATTCTCCTCCCTAGAAAGTTTGTTTTGAATATTGTGAAGAAATTCTGGAGCATGAAGTCATGTGGCAAAAGAAAAAGAATTAAAATATTGACAAAACAAAATAGAACACCCTTGAAACCTTGTTATTAAAATCATTGTAAACCTTAGAGTTATGCGCAGGCAAGTGTGATAGGTGGAGTCCTTATTACCTCATCAGAATAATCTAATATTTAGTTGAATGACACATCCTATCAACAGAGATAAAAAGAGAAACAGATATTTGAGATGTTGAACTTATTCCAGCAATGTTAAAAACCTAGGAGAAAAGATACTCAGACAAAAATATTCTGTCCTATTTCTCACGAGCTGCCTTCAACTGCCTTCACTGAAAAAAGTCAAACCAAGCTGAGAAAGTGATAAATGCACGTTTTACATAAAAATACAGTCATCAGAATAGAAGAATATTCAGCTTAATTACTAAACTACAGACTTGACTACCAAATGAGAGTAAAAAAAGTTTGGCTTTGCTTCTATTTTCAGATAAAATCAGATCTTCATTTTGACACCTGCTTCTCCTCTGTAGAGATATCGTCTATGGCAAGAAAAGCATACATAGCATAATGACTGTGTGCAAAGAGAAAGACTGATATCACTTAGTCAGCTAGTGACAAACTGCATCTCCAAACTATCTCCAGTGACAGCCATTTCTGAAGAACAGTATAAACCCTTGAGTAGCTAAATCATTCCAAAATCAAGTAGAGCTACCTCGTGATCTCATAAGTCACAATGAAGGAGACAATGGAGAATGCAGAGGAAGTTCTGTGCCTGAAGCAACTGGAGAGATGGCCATAAATCCTTCCCAGGGGTGTTCTTTAAGGAAAAACCAAAGGGAAAATAATGGGCTCAATAATGCAGTAATGCTGCAGGATGTCCTTCCTAAACTATGCCCAAAGCATGGAATTATGAAAATCCCAACCACATGGGGAGATGTGGCCACTGGTTGAGTACGTGACATATAGCAGCAAACGAAAATGAGATTTGAGACACATTCTCTTCTTGGTGATGGCTAGGAATTAACCTGACAAAACCAACCAAAAGGCTCATAGATTTAGATTTTTCCACAGTTTTAAGATTTCCCTTGGGGAATTAAGGAGACCATGAGAAAGTGAGTATCTGCAGAAATCAGCTAAAGTTTTGGAACTCATTCAAGAGCAAACAGCTCCTCCACCTGCTCATGAATGACAGCCATGGGACAGGCTGAAGGAAACAATATTTTTATGCCATTCTGCAGCAGAAATAAGTCAGAGACAACTTGGTTTGACTTTCCAAGACAGAAGAAAAGATTACCCTGGACATACTGAAAACATAAAAAAAGCAATAACCTTCATGTAGGGCATTTAACTTTATAGCACAAACATAAAGGCCCAGAATCTTGAAGAGCACGGACTAGATATATTATTATAAAATTATGTGTACCACTTTTTCCTACACTATTAAAAAAATACCTTTCTTTAAAGAATTTCACTTCATTGACAACAACAGAGTATGTGTTGGGGAAGATAAAAGCATCAGAAAAATCTTTCTGAGGAATCCAGCTTTAAAAAAGCAAGGGTAAGTGCTTGAAAGTTATAGACTCAAACCCTGATAATTATCATTGAAAATAAAGATGGCACTAATTTGTATCTTCCATATACAAATATAGGACAGTATAGAATAGAAGTACTTCTAAAATATTAAGATCCAGAGAAAATGCACACATTTCAAGGTCAACAAGACAAATGTGAAGTATGAAATTGAAGAAATATTGCCCTATATGTAAGCGCTTGTTGTAAAAATTATGGATTGAGTGTGAAGGTGAAGAGAATTCTAACACAGAAAGCTTTACTCTGCTGGTGATGTATATCAGAAAAAGACACTGTCAGACATTTTGTAGTGAGGCTTTAGTTAACATCGACAGACATAAGAAAATTAATTTTTGCTTTCATATGAAATTGTTCAGTTAGTATTTCCATCTACTCTGTCACAATAGAGAACAAGGGTCAGAATTTAGTGATAAAAAGCTAATCATCAAAGTTATGTAGAAGCCAATCTTCATTATTTCAGTGCCTGAAGGAAGGGAAATACTGATACACACAATGGGGGAGGAAGCACATATGTCCTGTTTTTTGCTCTTGTCCTTAGCAGATATCTACAGATTTCTCCCTGGAAATGGGGGAAAAATTGTTTCCACCTTTCAAAATAAATTGCTCCTTGGATGAGTTTCCTGCCCTGAGTGAAAAGAGGTTCATTGTAAATACAAGCACTTTGCTATTTTATGTATCCAGAAAAAAGGTGGCAGTAGCCCTTGGCTGTACTAGTCCTTTATCAATACCACCTTTGTCCTGTAAAGAAGGATTAAATGCAAATGTTTTTGTGTACAATTTCTGTATTTCATGTAATACAGCAAAACTAAACTGTTATCTAAATAGTTGCCCCCACCAGCTCAGGCTGCCCAGAGCCCATCCAACCTGACCTTGAGCACCTCCAGGGATGGGGCATCCGGGTAGCAGTGCCAGGGCCTCGCTGCCCTCTGGGTAAAGAATTTTTTCTGATGACTATTTTAAATCTCCCTTCTTTAAATGTAGTTCATTGAATTATGTACTAATAAAGGTGATTTTGTGAACATCCGGGGATGTGTAGTACGCAGTACTCCAGATAGGGCCTCACAAAGGCAGAGCAGGGGGGGACAATCCTCTCCCTTTTCCTGCTGCCACCCTTCTGTTACAGCCCAGGATGCTGTTGGCATTTTGAACAAGCCTTTGTTGTACAAATAGTACATTACGGATAATGTACTGTCACTGCATCAAAACAGTCCTGATCTGCATCTTTTGAATAGTCTGAAGAAGTGGAAATGCTTTGCTGTTTAACTCAGTTTTGGTTAAACTGATCAGGGATCAGATGTCTGCTGAGACTTTGGTAACCCCTTCTAGAGCTTTGATCTGAAGCACATGATCATCTTTCCTCACAGCATTAGAAATGGAAAGAGCAACCAAAATTTTTAAAGCACTTCAGAGAAATGCTGAAGGCACATGCACAGTTTTATTAGCAAACCGTCTGATATTTTTTCCTTCAGTACTTCCTCTGGCAGAAGTCCTAAGGGGAAGGAGACTCACATGCAGTTTTAAAGCGAGCTGTCTTTAAGCAGCCCTTCAACCTGAAGGTGCAGAAATAAATCAATAAAGAACCAAATATATCATCATCCTATAGAAATGGTGAATTAGCGAAGTTCCAACCAAACAGGTTTCCAGTGCTTCAGTGTTTGATGCACACAGCTTTTTCTGCAGCAAAAGAATTTCTCATATCAGTCTGAAACATTGTATATCCTAAAAGGAGTTTTTAGCTTAGATCAAATTACGAATGATGGAAAATGAGTCCTCTTTATTCTCAAGGTAATACAGAAGTCCATCCATCAAACTGTTGAATTCTTTCATAAATACAGTACTACAGAAAGGAGCTTAGCAACGCAATGCTATCTAATGGAAATTGCCTATTTCTTTTCTAAAATCTACTTTAAAAATACTTTTTTTTGTTTAGTTTATTGTGTTCATCTGTGTTAAGGCAAAGAAGAAAATCCTTTGTTTTACAAAGCTATTTGTAGAAAGTAAGCAAAAAGAAGAAATAAGAACAAAATACGTATGTGAGATTTTTCTCATTAAAGAACCCTGACCTGTAAATGCATGTTCTAACCCTTCAGGTTGTGGGTTCATTTAAATAGCATTACATTACATTTGTGAAGAAATGTGATTATTCATTACATTTGCTGGTTTTACTTAATACATAATAGGAACTTCACATTCTGCAGTTATTCTGGTATCCCTCAACCACTTTTCATGGTATCTATTCAAAATAACATCTACTGGCACAACAGAAAGAAATATGCACTGAATTGTTCTGGTTTATATTCTTTATAATACTAATGCTTTTCACAGAAAGTGGGAAACCAAAGAAATCCTAGTTCTCTTGTCCCAGTATACCTTGCATTATGTTTTTTTTTTTGTTTGTTTGTTTTTTGGTTGTTTTCTGCGATCGCCAGGATTCCTGTGGTACGGACATTTGTGAGTGATTTCCATCAGCAGAAACAAGAAGGGAATTAAGCAACTGGTAATGAAAATGGACACTAAGAGGCTGTTACAAAACACAGACGTTTTCAAATGAAAAGTAAAAGCCTTTTCACATCTGGGTCAAATTCAGACCATTCAACAGTGACTGAAAGTTATTATGGTCTCACAGCTGTTCTCTGGCCTGTGGGAAATGGACTGACTGCAGAGATCCCATCCACACACACACACACACACACAAAAAAAAAAAAAAAAAAAAAAAAAGACATTCTTTGGACTAAAAATGTTCTGAAAATTCAGTTAGTGCTAAAATCCATCATCAAATATTGAAAGCAGTATCTGATGCCCCTGGAAACTTTCAGCAGCTGGGGAAAAGCTTTTCAAAATGCTTACAAATTGAGTGATGAGGCAGCATTATGTAAAGAAATCTCAGAGCAGCAGAGCTTTGGTTCATGGGTCACATTGCTGGCTGTACAAGCAGCCACCTTGCAATGAGATCTCAACCTCAATGAGGTTGGCATGTAGCATCACCTCAACTGAGAGCTTCAGTGAGTTTTCTTTAATTTATAAGATTTTATTTTTATTAAAAAAATTTTAAAGAGTAAACTCTGAATTTCATTTCTTTAATTCCAGTTACAATTTCCAGGTGGAAATTATCTCAACTTGTTCAGGAGAAATATTTATATAAATTATTAAACCTCCTTTGCCTGCACCACAGATAAATTTATTGCATATTTAAAATGTTATGCATATTTAAATTGCCAAATTCTCTAAACCTTGTTGTTGTAGAAAGTGCTGAATAGTTTTGAACAGTCATGAGAACTGTGAATGTATGTCAGCTCGCATGGAGCCTAAATGAAAAAATTCACTTTCACTACTCTCTTCCCATTTATTTTTACTAAGACCTCCAGTTTAACAACGATTTTGATTCTTGTATATTTGAGAAATACCTGTGATATGAATTTGTGATATACCTGTGAAATGTGGCAGAAATATTTTTTACATATTCCACATCATCCTACAGTGTGTAACATACAGAAACTGGAATTTATTAGGAGTGTTAAGAAACAGCATTTGCAAAAACCATCAGTGCTAAAATATTTATGGTCTTCTCTCATTTAGAACACGCAAAGCATTTCCAAGCATCTCCTTTAGTACCATGCAGGGCTGGTGAGTTATTGGAATTTACAAGAAAAAATATTAAAAAGTTAAAATAAAGGTGAAGTGTAAGTTATTATGAATTCTACAGAGTGTATGGAAATTTTTGATTTATTATTTTTAGAGAACTTGGCTAGAGGTTTGAATGCTCGGAGTTTATTCTGGATGGTGGACACTATCTATCAAAGGCTGATGAGTTACTCACATATAGGGAGCATTCTTCCCCAGGTCTTTGATTTAGATATTGATAGAGAAAGTACAAAGGATTTTGGTAAAAGAAAGAACAATTTGTTTCAGTCCACAAAGCAATCATAAATGAGTGAGTGTCTGCACTGAACTAGAAGGATTTGTTTGTTGCATGCAGAGGGGGAAGGACTTGAAGACTTCCTCTTTCAGCAGGGTGCAGTGTAGAACTGTTTCACATATAACTTTGTGAACAATATAAAAATTTCCCATCAAACTGTGTCTTCAGTATACAGCCTTTCCTAAGACAGAAGTTCTAATCAAGTTCAGAGATCAGGATTTGATCAATATGAAGGTAGCACAGTCTCACCTCAAACAAAAGGATTAAAGCAAAATGGAATAGCAATATAAGGGTTTGACCTCATCATACTTTTTATTTCCCTAAAGAACAAAAAGCAGTAAATCTCTCCTTCAGTTTTAAAAAGCTAAGAAAAAAATGAATGACATGACACAGAGTCTTTGGGAAATAGTTTTCTGAGTTCCAGAGAAAGCTAATTGGAATGGAGCTCTTCAAAGCTGGCCATGCACAGTTCATCTGAAAAGATTTATATCATGTTTTTCTCTACAGCACAGACAACAGAGACATTTTAGAAGTTTTTTGAACCCCTCTTACCATATTTATTACAGATATATTTTCATAGCCTTTCATAGCCTTACTTGTCATTCATGTAAGGCAGACAACATTTGCTTGTAAAAATAACCACAGCGAAATATATGTCCTACTCATACATATTTTCACATGTAGATATTTGCGTTAGTCCCACAGTTCCTATAGTAATCTATAGGAATCCAGCCTTAGTTAATTTGGATGGAGTTAATTTTCCTCATAGCAGCCCATATGGCACTGTGTTATAGATTTTTGTCAGAACAGTGTTGACAAAACATGAATGTTTGAACTAACACTGGACATGATGTCAAAGCCAAAATAATGTTGCTCAGAGACTGGCTGGGTATCAATCCACTGCTGGGAGGAGGTGAGTGAGGGCCTCTGTATCAACATGTTTTTTTTTAAAAAAAAACAAACATGCACAATTTTTCTACCTGAACTCATGAGTTATTCTCACATTTTTCTTCTCCCTCCTCCTACTGGAGGGAGACTGAGAGAGCAAATGAGTGGGGGCACAGTTACTGACCGTAGCAACCAACTGCGTATGCAACATATTCTGTCTTTCCAACACAGTGACCACATATCATTACTGATGAAAACAGTTCAGATTTCTTTTTTAGCCTGAACAATTTTCTGTAAATAACAAAAAAAGTAGATTAGGGCTGAAACCACAATTTTTTACAGAAATACTCTAACTCCTAAAAGAATCGTGACTGCAGGCTTCCCTAATGCTAAATACAAATGTTGACAGTGATACTTGTACTATCAAAAGAAATATGATGTAAATGAATAACAGTACAGATAAATTCATGCTGGATAAAAAAAAAATCTCTTTCAAAAGACAGTGTTGATAATAGTTCTCCTGCTGTTTTCTGTATGTTTCTGTATATGACAATGCTTCACTCTGCTGGGAGTATATTTACTATTAAGTTTGAATTAATCAGGAATAAATTACTTTAAGGGATAGGGTACTATGTGTTGTACCAATTTTCTGTCTCAGTTGTCTTGAAAATCGCTAAGTGAGCCTGAACTGACTGCATAATTTTAAATACTATTTTTTCTTTATTAGGTCTCCAATACTGTAGTGGTTAGAAATGCTTTTAAAATAATCTGTTTTTTTTTTTTTCCAACCTTGTCATGTAATTAGAGGAATATTTAATTGGATTAAAAAAAAATGCCATCTGCTACAAGTGAAAGGGAGTATATATATGGATATATAGCTACATATATATAAAGCAAGGGTAGGGAAGATCTGTCATGCTAGTAACTATGTTTAAGAAGAATCACGGCTTTTACCTTCACTCAGAAACAAATGAAATGTATGCATTTTCTCTCCTGGTATGTATATATTTCCTGGTAAAAAAACACTAGATAACTTTATGATCACTAATTTTAATTGACATCTTTCTAGCCTATTTTTCTCTGATAACATTCAATCTTAAAAACACAACTGCATTTGCTGCTAATGTGAACATGCACATGTACAACCATTTAAGCATGCATACAGAGTATGCACAGACCTTATAACCACAGAGTAACTGTGCAAACATATTTACCTATTTAAAGAGCTGTGCAACATTTACTTTACATGAATATTTGCGAGGACTGGAAAATACATGGGAAAATTAGTGCGAGTAGCATACTCGCTATACACATAGATTTGTGTATGGAGTCTGTAGCACATTTCAAGGCAAATTCAATGGGATATATGTCATGATGAAGTTAAAGACGGCACCACGGACAGACGTGTTACTGTACGTATACAAAAACATATGAAAATAGATTATATGTATAAGGAATCAATTCTTGTTCTATTTTCCTTTTTATTATCAAAAATAAATTTGAAAACACTGTGTTGAGAGTGAGTTATTCGGTTCGGTTTGGATTGATGCTCTTCAGGCACCATGCCTTCCTCTAGCTTATGCAGGGCTATGTTTTTCTTTGGCTTGAACGTCTTTCAGTTAGTCATACATTTAAGAGGGCTCTCATTCTGGTAATTAAGTATAAGACTGGATCTTTCTCCCTGATGTCAGACATGTAGTCTCCAACTGAACTGACAGTGAAGGCTCCTTTTACAGACAAGATTCAGCTAAGGATCAAATTTAAGCTAAGGTGAAATTTGATTTAACACTATATTTGTCTCTCTATAATCTACAAGTGACAGTTAGAAATGTGGATGTGTAATACAAGGATTGCAGACTCCCATATTGATCTTCTTTACATTTAGGATCAAATGTACTTCAGGCTTCCTCAGGATGAACAGTCAGTGTTTAAAAGAAATCCAAATGAGGAACACTAATTACCTGATAAGCCAAAATCTCCATCTGCACATTGAGTTTATGCAGCTCCTTCTGTGAGAATATTTACAAACACCAAAATTTTTTTGGTCTTTTTTACAGAAACTAAAGGCAAGTCTACCATGCCCTCATTAAAATCAGTCTGGCAGGGAAATCAATTAAGCATCCCACAGTAATTATGTGTTCACACTTTTACAACTGAGATGCAGACTGTACATTTACAGCACACGTACATGTCCAGGCTTTGACAATGCAAATGTAAGGTGAGATACCCCAAATCCTCAAAGCTGCCCTGAACCTCCAACAAAAAAACAATAATAGATTTTGTCATTAACTTCACCCGAACTTGTAAGCGGTTTTGCCAGTTACGTCCCTGCTCAGAATAACATGGATCAGCCTGTAGGCCACACAGCCGCTTAGAGTGCTTTCTTCAGCTCTGTGTGGAGAAAGTACCCATTTATTTTCAGCACTAACAAAAATATATCTTAGCAAAAAAGGGGTAAGGTTCTGGAGAGCCTTATTTCTGGACTTGTGGAGAGAAGCTGAGGGAGCTGGGATTGTTCAGTCTGGAGGAAACTCAAGGGAGAGAGACCTCATTGCTCTCTACAACTTGAAAGGAGGTTGTGGCAAGGTGGGGGTCAGCTTCTTCTCCCAGGTAGCAGCAACTGAATGAAATGTAATGGCCTTAAGCTGTGCTGGGGGAGGTTTCAGTTGGATATTAGGAAAAATTTCTGCTCAGAAAGAGTGGTGAGGCATTGGCACAGACTGCCCAGGGGAGTGGTGGAGTCACCGTTCCCTAGAGGTGTTCAAGAACTGTGGAGATGTGGCGCTGAGGGACGTGGAGAGTGGGCATGGTGATGATGGACTGACACTTGGACTAGATGATTTTAGTGCTCTTTTCCAACCTTAATGATTCTATGAAAATGTTTCCATGAATGCTTCCATGACTAGCACAGAAAATAAGAGAATTTGGAATAAGGAAATCACACAAATATTTTGGTCAAGCCCTTGGGAAGGATTACAAGAGAACATTTACTTTACTATCAGGAGGATGCCAAAACGAAATAGTTTGGGCAGCTCATACTCCGTCTATATTATACTGCAATCTACTTACATAAATGGATGGCTTGATTTAAAAGTATTTGCATTTCATTTGTTAATAGAAAGACAGCAACCTTGAAAATAAAATAAATCTTATTTATTTGTCCTGGAAAAACATCTTCTTTCAGGACAAAAGAAAATTAAAAAACAAAGCAAAAGTGGAAAAAAATAAAATTAAAGCCTTTCATATCCTCTGGCTGTGCTGCTGCATTCTTGTTCGGCAAGCAGAAGGAGTTGCTTTTTTTTATTAGCTGGCACTGCAAGAATTTAAATGACCCAGCAGTCAACATTTCCCACTGTGGCAAAAACAATTTTGTAATTGTCCTGTGAATTAGAGAAGTGAACTCTCAGAGGATTCTCGCATCGGGTATTTTCTTGGGCAGTGATGTGGAAATAATAGATTTAATGAGAACAGTGTAATGATGTGGAATACAATTTCATTCTTGAGTAAATTTCACATCTTTTCCAATCAGAAAATGGATTAATGTAAAGCACCAAGCAGGGAACTAACCTGGAGATCCTGCTGCTAAACACAAATAACAGAACGGCCAGATTTGCATTACAGCAGACTTTGATACACTTCAGGAAAAACAAACAGGAAAGTGTGCACTGATTAGAAGCTGAAACCACAGCATTTTCTACACACTGTGGGATTCATTCATGCAGCTTCCCCTCTACTGATGATAGAAATTTCTTGATAGGATCTGAGTCCCCCACTGAAAAACTGTATCTCAATGTGAGCAGTAATAAGTTAGGGATTATGTACTTTTATAAATTCTCTACCTCAGGAGAGGATGGTCTCCAGTAACTCAGCAGAGTCTGGGTGAGTATTGTATGCCAAAAGGTGAAAGATTAAGAATCAGTGAGTGCCCTCTGGTGTTGCCTCTGTCACACTGGGACAATATTTCCACTGTTGCTCTGTGTGTGCATTAGTCATCACAGCAAGTTACCAAAGGCTCAGTAGTAAATCTCCACGGGAAAATGTAGGAACAGGGCTGTTTGTGTTAGCCACTGCTCTGCACTACAGCTGCTCCTCCCTGGGTGGATGATCCTCCCTCCTTCAAGACTGGAGAGGGTGGAGATTCCAGACCTCTGCCCCTTCCCCTCTCACCTGACAATCCCCTGCCTTCCCAACATACCCTGGCTCTACCCTCACACCAGAGACTGGGAGCAAAACTGGCTTCCCAAGAAGGTTACGCAGTCGATCTTAATCTTTATCAGGCCACACAAATGGGAGGAAGATGGAGAAGAAAGGTTAAGCCTGTAAGCTCAACATTTCCCCTTGACTGCACATTCTGGATGTGGAAGGGACCTTCTAGGATATCCATCATATGCAGAAGAACTGGCTCCTGAGGTATAGAGTTTTTCTTTACATAACTTCTTGACACTGAGAACAGGTGAATGCCCACAGGAGGATGTTTAGAAAAGGGACCAAAACCAAGGAGGAAGCTTGCCTTGTGTGAAATTCTTGATTTCTAAAGTGTGTGCACCCATTTCATACGCAATAGCCAGCAGGAAGAGAGTGCTCTACATCCCAGATAGAATCCCAGACTCTTAGGTGAGGACTGAGAAATCTGTGTACCATTTACATATATAGCACCCCCTGGTGAAACATCATTTTGGGCCTGTTGATTTGAAGAAGGTATACACAAAGGACATAGCAAAGACTTCAAACCACGTCCAATGAGGTGAAAATCCACTGAACTTGTCACAACAAATTCTTTTTATTTTAAGAGTTTTACTTTAGCATTAGGTGTACAGAAAACAAGGATAAGGTTAGGAAATACTAGATGAATGTAGTTTTATAAACACATTTAAAAAAAACCACACACACACACAAAAAAACATGATCCATGTGAGTACAGCTGTACCCACCTTTTAATCCACCCTTTAGTGTGCCCTACTTTTCCTGGGAGCGTGGAATTGGCTTGGCTTGGGAAACACATACAGTGAAATACATTTCCTTCTGAGCCCTCAGCAGAAATCTTGTCTTGACCAGCACTAGAAATTACCACGTGTTCTTTCTCAATTGAATAACATAACACCCATGCCAGTCTGAATATATTTCTTTGGAAGAATGCTAATAAAACAGCTCAGCTCTTTTATTCAATGGACTTTCTTTAGAATATTAGTTTCACAACTGACTCTTCCTCTTTTACAGCAAGGAAAATTATACTTTGGATGAAGACCACGTCATACTGGGTACATTAGAAAAGATGTTTCAAGAAGTAACTCCAGTAGTTCTGCTGACGATGCTTAAGTCTCTCTTACAGTTAGGACTGTAAATCTTGAGCAGAAAGTCAAATAGTGACGTGATACACTTGCCTTCTGGAGAGCTTAATGTTAAATGTACTGGACAGATTTTTGTACTTCCTCTCCTGGATGACAGGAATGCTCTGAAATAAGTTGGAAAAAGAATACCTGTCTTTACATGCTAAGAATAAATTCATTGGCCTCTGAAACCTGAAGGACTGATTTGTGGGTAGGTACAAAAGGCAAAGATAATTTTGATTATGATCTCCTGATGAGTGAGTGTTTCCCACCTTCTACTTCAACATATTCTACAAGTGATATCTACAATCTAGAAAAGACACGAGCAGACAGAGACTAACCAACAAAATGGGAGGCAGACTGCACTAACAATTTGCAGTCAAACCATAAGGACAGTCCTTTTGATTCACGTACCAGGCACGTACTCAGAAATCATTAACATAGAAAATACTGTGCCATTCAATACCGCTCAAAAGCTTTAACTTTGCCTGTGATCAAAGTCTAACAGAACACCTGCTTTTTCCTCCAGGCATTTCATTCCATAGATTACTGCCTTCAGCCAGGGTAAGCACCAATGAGACTGCTTAAATAACAGCTCCAACAGCCCATGCTGTTGTTTAAATTTCCTATGACAAATGAGTGACATATGCAAAAGAATAAAAATTATTTAATTCTAATGAAACTATTTTTGAAAACCCTTAATATTTGTATCAGGAAACAAAAACAACTTGCAAAAGCATTTCAAATACTCTGGTAAACAAGAAAATATCAAAAGTCTGCCACAGAAGTCTGTTTCTCAGACTTCTGGCCACTGGTAGATTCATTGATCTGTCATGAGTCAATGACAATTTTAGTTCAGGTGCGACCAGAGAAACAGGAGAATTTGATATGCAGAAAGGCAAAGTAATGACTGTGAAATAGATCAAAATTGATGGATTTGCTTTGGAAGAAAATTACTCTTTGTACCCATGTCGCAATGCCAGTACAATCTGAAATTAGAGCTAGAATGTCTGAAAGCAGGAAGGAATGAAGTAACCTTTTCTGGGAAGATGTCCATCTTATTAAGAAACATAACTGCCAGTGTCTTAGTCACAGTTTAGAATAGTTCTTATTTCCTGGAAAATCATTAAAACAAACAGAGAAAACAAATCCATAAAAAATATCAGCTGGGATTTTACAACTTCAAGTAATTACTACAAACCCAATAATTGCTGCACAGGTTAGATCTAAATGCAGCCACCATTCCACTTGTTTTTATAAACAGCTTCAAATTGAATCAATTGACAGTAAATCAATTCAGCAAACCAAGAATCATTTCAAAGCTTCTAAGCACACTCATGACTACTGCATTATCCTTCTTTCAGTCTTCCTCCAAATTGTCACTGAATCACAGAATGGCCAGGGTTGGAAGGGGCCTCAAGGATCATGAATCTCCAAACCCCCCTACCGCAAGCAGGGCCACCAACCTCCCTATTTAATACTAGACCAGGCTGCCCAGGGCCACATCCAACCTGGCCTTGAACACCTGTAGGCAAAATGTTGCAAGATGTTTTGTGTGCGGCTGTACACATAGACAGGTTCCCCTTGGAGAAAAGCACTTCAAGGACATAATATATTTTAATTTGAAACCAACTTTTAAAAAAGGTCAAAACTGTCTCCTGTCAGGAGAGATCTCTTCCACCAATCCCTAAAACATCTAACTAAGTCATAGATAGACTTCCACACAACTAATACTCAAAGTTTGATGAGACTGCTCCCGATTCGAGATGCTATTTTGACTAACTACTCATGGCAAGAAAAACAAAGCTATCTTTGTTTTGATTCCATCTGCATCTCTTTGATGTCTCACATTTTATGATTACTTAGCTATTCTTCTGCAAATTCTTTGTGTTACCCATCTAAGTGATAGTCATGCAAAACCCGATGGGAATTAAAAATATTCTTCATCCTCCCAAGATGTCTTGGAACAAGCAAAACAAAGTCTTTGATGACAAATATTCCTGGTAATAACAACAAGACATTTCAACTTGTGACACTCAGAAAAGTTCAGGACAGAATTCTAAGTTCAAAAAACCCTTCAGCTTTGTAGCCAGCTTCAGGGGAAGATCAGTCTTGCACAAAATATGGATTGGAAACTGTTCTGTTTGAGGTAATATTTTGTTGTCTATTATCTACCAGTGTAAGATAGTGCAGATGAAGTTCTCATTCCCTAATGTGAACTCAAGAGCTGAATTCCATCCTAGCATTTTGTTTGCATGTCTCAGACAAAGAGCATTTAAGCTAAATATTCTCTCGATGCAACCTGCTTACAAAAATTTTATCTGGGAACCAGTACATAGATGCTGGTGCTGTCTTGCCCTTAAGTAGTGTCTTAGCATCTATTCAAATGCACATCATCAATTAGGTGCAGCATATTTCTGACACAGCAAATTGGATGCATATACATTTCTATATGAATTAGAGCCGTCTTTTCTCAAAACGTGACCTTTGCCTTTTTTTCCCTTTCACAGTATAAAAATGCTAAAATGTCATTTAAAATTGTTCTTTGTTTGCCTTCTGCTTTTGCTAAATCCTTTTACAGAAATTAAGCAGCCTACACACTGACTCATGACCAGCTTTTTCCATTTATTTTTTCACAGACGTCCAACGGCGTTAAATAAAGAGCACTGTTCCCTCTCTCCCATATGTAAAAAGTTTGTATTATATGGGAAATGCTTATTATGGAATAAATTTTGTTCATCCTAGATTAAAAATAAATCTAAAGCCTAAGCAATACTCAGTTATGAAATAAGATCAGTGGTAATTATAAATCTTTAAAAGAAATAACAAGAAAATTTTATATAGATTGATTTGGATAAATTTGATATGTACATTAAAATAAAAAAACAACAATTAAATGTTCAGTCACTATTTCTCTAAGTCATTTCCTAATGACTGTAAACTTAACTACTTGTCCAAACAAGCTTTAATCTGTTGAAAGAAAACAGGCCTGGAATTAAAAATGCAACACAAAATATATTTTTAACTAAATTTTCATCATTAGTGGGAGTTTGACAGGAAGATAAGAGACTAAAGAAACAGAGAGGATATCCATAAGGAAGAATATTTTGTTTTGTTCTTGTACAGCGTTGGCCAAACATTTAAGGAGATGTGGAAGAGAGAGAAGGTCAGGAGTCTGTATGGCCATTTTCCATATCAGGCAGCTTACAAAAGAGCTGCAAGAGTAAACGTATACATCACCTAGTCCACAGCATGTAGAGCCAGACAAAATGTAAAATATCATCTTTATTAAGAATTCAGAGGTATAAGAAACATATTATTCTTAGTTTATTATTTGGGGTGCTATATTGCTTCCAGAAGACAAGGATGTCTTGCATATACTTATGAAGAACTGCAAGATAGAAAGGATTTAGGATTTGTAGAACATTATTTCACTAACCAGCAATGATGCATACACATAATAAATTATCTGTAAATTCTTTCAAAAATTTCAGTTTCTTGTCTGGTACCAGTTTTCAGGAATCAGCTTCCACCCCCACTGCAGTACTCCTCTGTCTCTCTAACAGTAATGCATCTTAAGGTCAAAGTCTGGCAAGACTTAGCGTAATTTATGAATGAGTCATAAGTAGGCAAATAAAGTTAGTTCTTTAGTTATATTTGTGATGTATTTGCTTTATAAGGGTTGTGCAAGTGTACATTTCCATGCATTCTAATCATAAATTTCCTGTATGGTCTAGGAACTTGTCATTTGCAGAGATGAGCCAGGCTTGAGTCAATGGATCAGCTGGAAGCTTGGTGATTGATTGAACTGCCAGACTAAAGTTCTTGACATACTGTTATAGGTGGGAACATCAGACAGATCTAGAGATATCCGTAGGCAGCTCCTACGGTGCCCAACCCAATCTAGATCCTCAAGGGTGCTGCTCTTGCTGATGGAGAGACTGAATCTTCCTTCCACAGGCATCTCTGTGTAGGTCCTGTTTCAGAAGAGATCAAGTTGTGCACAGATAAGACATCTGAAAACATTCAATAGAAATTGTTCCTACAGAAAGGGTATCTGGATCTGTCTGGGATGCAGTTAACTTCCATGTGAGATAGTCTTTTCTATGTAATAATGATATTTAGTATATATATATTTTATTTAATTAATCTATGTCAATATCTATAAAGTGTGCGTGTGCTGGGGTGACCAAGTAGCCAGGTGGGTTATGAGAATTGGCCAGAACCATGTTTTGGGGTTGTATCAATCCAGCTGAATATGCCACTAAGAGATCCAGTGCAACAGAGACTCCCTTTGCCATCTGGTCAGCTACTAATTGCTCTTTTCAAGAGATTGGATTGCCCATGTGAGTGTTATCCTATGCCAAAATCTGAATAAATCAGTTTTTCTCTCTAACAAACACTCGGCCATCATTTTCTCTGAAACAAAAGGCTATTTGCATTAGAGTTTCTATCATTCCCAGTAGAATCCTCGTTCTGTGTTTTAAACTAAGTCTCACAGTCATGCTTTTTAAGTCTATAATAAATGCTGTGTCTGCTTCTGGAGTCATTAAAGCCAACTATCTAGGTAGATCTCTCAATTATAAGAGGACAAGAGTTTCAAAAGTTGGGACTGGAATAAATCCACTCATTCCAGTGACAGAATAAATATTAAGTTGGGAAAAAAGCAACAGTGATAAGAGAGATCTGAGATCAAGCCAGGATGACAACTCAATAGCATCAAGCAGAGATAGAATCAAACAGCTACTTGCAAAATATCTCAGACACAAACAGTGAAAGCCTGATTTTAAAAACTGTCACCAGAGAAGCAGAGCAGGTCCCACCAGAGGTTTCTCACTGCTCACCAATGACAGCCCACTACCAAAGCTGTCCCTAAGTCCCCGCAGCCAAACCCCAAGGAAGGAAGAAGTCCTACGGGCTCTGACAACAGCAGTAAAGCCCAAAGTGCAAATTAGGTTTTGTAGATGAGCTAACTATTCAGGCAAAAGTGTTTGGAAGTATCTGCTTCTATCATGAACTTTGCTTGATTATTGAGATAATTAATAAGCATTTTATCTTATTTTCTTCTTTATCTACTTTCAAGCCATTACCAAAAGCAAAATAAATAATGATATTAATTATTCTTTATCAGTACATTCAACTACCAGGAATAATTCTTGCCACTATTATACCTGATAATTATAAAATCTCCTAGCAACTACAGTTCTTTGTTTTATTCAGATGCTGGGAGGTTTGCAGTGAAGATGGCAAAAAACAGCTGACCTACCTTTTGAGACAAATCACTACAGATAGCCAAGTCTATTTTACCCCTCTACCTTGCAGCAGTAACAGGAAAAGTCATTTATTTTTTAATATTGCTAATTCTGTCAAGTATTTTTCTTTAGTCCTGTTTGTATAACTTCTACAAAAGCTAATGAGAGTTTTTCCTAAAATCTGCAACAGGTTCTCCTAAAATCCTGCAGTAACTTAGTGTAATTTATTCCCTGATTTATCAGCTCTAGAAAAGATTCAGAAATATAAAATATCCACTATTACATTTTGACTGGATGTTCAAGTAGGTCTACGTAATTTTTAACAGTAACAAAGTAAATCAGTAAAGTACTGAAAAAAACCCCACATCTTTAGACACACATTATGCTAAAACACCAAAAATACTTCAGATATTTTATGAGATATTTTATCCTATAAAATACAATATCTTGTGATAGGATCTAAGAATAGAAGTTAAGTGATTCTGTACTGTGATTATTTGTAAGTGGTATTTTAACTACTTGCTCTCTAAAAAATTGATTTTTAGTGTAAATGTTCTTTATGTGCTGAATGTAAAAGCATTACAGCAGACATGGGTGTAAAAACCATTATTTCAGATTTATGGACTATAATAACCGATAATATATAACCTTGCAGGTTAATTTGTTGAATGTTTAAGACAAGAAAAAGGAAAATGATTAGAGGTAATGTGCTGTGCCAGGCTTTTGGCTTTGCATGTAAATAGCAGTGTTTAACCAGCCTGCGTGGAGCCTGGCTTGCCAGCGTTTAATATTAACCAACATCTCTCAGCCAGGCCTGGGGCTTTGAATACCACATTCCCTGGATTGATGCCTGACACAGCTGCTTTACTCTTGCATATTGACATGGGGACACAGAGAGCCACTCACGTCCATCCTCTGGAGAGTCATCTGCTATTGGATGGATGGACTATGACATATGGAGGAAAGCTTCCTTATACTGACTTTTTTTTTTTTTAAATCAAGGAAAACACACAAAGAGTGTTAAAATGGTGGATAATCACCAGATCCATTCTGTTCTCCTTCCAAATCCTTTGTTCAAGCCTTCTTCTAAACCCTATTTATTGCGACCTGCTGTAGGGAACCTGCTTTGGCAGGGGGGTTGGACACGATGATCTCTGGAGGTCCCTTCCAACCCCTACAATTCTGTGATTCTGTGATTCTATTTAAAATTATCTGAATTCTAATGCAAAGTGGCAGAATATGGAGGAAGTCTACATGGGTCTACTTCTCATGTGAAATGAGACCTTCCTACAGAGAAGTCTCCTTTCTTTTAGCTATACTGGCTAAACTTTTTTTGACAAATATGAAAGATGTATATTAATGACAACGTACTAACTTTCAGGCAAAGTAGTATTTCTTATTAAATGTTGGGTGGTATTCACACACAGAGTTTATCGTAGCATTGGAAAGAATCTGGATGAAGATCATAGTGCATGTAATAAGAATACCAAATGACAATACAAGTACTGAAAATTTAAGAGATTAGATTCTTTTAAGTGTTATCCATTAGGAATCTGGCATCAAGGATTAGAACTGCAGAACTGAAGAGGATTTCTTCTTGCTTCTCTCTAGATTTTTTTGTCGCTGTAATTCCTGAATGGAAATACCTATTCAGTCTCTTTGTGAAATGATCATTTTTGAAGAGTTTTATTAAGGTTGTTTATTTCCTATTTTTACTTTTTTTTTTTTTTTTAATCTGAATGCTCTTTAAAAGGGAAGAAGCATTATTAAAATTTAATTTAACTACAATTTAATCCAAGAAGGAGCTGTAGCACTGCATGTCTTACTTTATAAGAATAACCATGGGAGAAACTCTCTTTATCTACAGTGCAAAACAATTCCTATGGAATCATGCTGAAGTACCAAGGTTTTGTAATAGCTTATAATCAGAGATTGCTTTTCTTTAATACAGTTGAGAACACAAACGTTAACATACAGTAAGTTTAAGGTAAGCATGATAGCCTTGTTCACTGTCATGTGATTTACTAAATCACCTCTGTGATTAAATTTAATTATCCTCTAGTTCTAAGTAAGTGTGCCTTTGATAGCATTTAGAATCATAGAATCATTAAGGTTGGAAAGGATGTATAAGATCATCTAGTCCAACCGTCAACTCACCCCCACAATGCCCACTAACCATGTCTCTCAGTGCCTCATCTACATGTTTCTTGAAAACCTTCAGGTACAATGACTCCACTGTCTCCCTGGGCAGTCTGTTCCAGTACTTGACCACTCTTTCTGAGAACTTTTCTCTAATACCCAACCTGAACCCGTCCTGGTGCAGTTTAATGCCATTGCCTCTTGTCCTGTCACTGTTATCTGAGAGAAGAGGCTGAGTCACATATCTCTACATCCTTCTTTCAGGGAATTGTAATGTGATGTCTCTCATCATCCCACTATACTTAGCACTAGAATGTAAAATTATGGAGAGCAAGTGACAGTTTGTGGTTCAGCTTTCTCTGATTTTATTTGGGCATCTCCAGTAATCATAGAGCACTGTTCTCAGACTTCTGACACTAATATTTCCAAAAGATTGAATTGGAAGAGCTAGTTAGATTTTTGCCTTGCAAGGTGGAATAGTTGCATATTTCATGTGCTTTCATGAAAAAGTAAATAAAAAATAATAATCCTAAAAACAAATGTTTTCTTAGTGCAGCTTTAACCCTGGAAACAAGCACATAATACCAGACCACAATTCAAAGTGCAAATGTGGTTGTCATAGGGTGTCTAAATAATCCCATTGTGCCATCAGCTTTGAAATCTGTTTATCAACACTGTGCATTGAGTTTTTCTTAAATGCACTATTAGCATTCATGACAAATCAACCACAACACAAAAACAAATTCTCCCCAGAGGAAGGTGGAAGTTAAAATAAGCTGCTCTTGTTTTTAACCACAGTAACACATTAAAGAGATTATTCTGAGTAAGCCAATGTCATTTTATTTAAACTGTTAAAAAGCATGTCTCACCATATACTTCACTTTCACAGCTACTTAGAATGACTTAGAACGGATTTTACAGATTGATGCTAGCAACTTTCTTGAAATATGATCTTGCTAGCTGCTTCTTCCTTATTGCTGAAGTTTGCAAGTTTATTCAGCATATTATTTTCTCTTGCCAGGTAAGATGACCTTAATTTTATCAGAACATGTGGTAGTTCAGCAAAATTTTCAAAAGGGAAAAAAATTAGAATATGTTATTTTCCATGGACTTAGTATTTTCTGCAATAAAACAATTAACTATACAATTACATCAATACTGACCCTTGTCATCCAAGATTCCTTGAACTTATTAAAATGTATATATAGAATTCTAAAATCGATTTTTTTGTTTATGATTTCTAAAGGTAAAATAAAGTTATATCTGTTCAGATAAGATAAGAACCTCACTGAACTCTTATCTAAAACTTATGAGATTTTAGCTAGATGTAGCAAAGTAAAATCATCTGCAATATTGCTAGTAAGAATCAATCTTAGATATAGAAGATGATATATGATGGGCCTTTTAAACAGAGGCCAAGATGAAAAATTTATAAAAAATTAATATGGTTGGCTGAAAAAAGAGTTTGAGTGCTGTCAGACGCCAGGGAAATGGGAGGATATAAAGACAATATAGGAGGATGCAAACTGTTAGCTGGTTCTTCAGCTGCAAACTGTTCTTCAGATGTAAACTATTCAAGTAGATAGGAGTGGGCTAAGAGTTAGAGATGAAGAAGTCATGGACATTGAAGCATACTGGAAATACAGAAACTGAACATCTGGATCCAGAAGCATGAAAGACAATGAGAAAGTTTGCAGAAAACGAAAAATGTGTGATATGACCTGCTGGTTTTAAACAGACAGCAACACAGCTAACAAGAAGTGTGCCATCACAGCAGGAAATAGTTCAGAAAGGTCACTAGTAAAGTAAGACATGTTCAGACATACCACCTACATATACATATGTATGCATATGCATATGTGTCTATCTCAGCGCACGTG
This sequence comes from Centrocercus urophasianus, assembly GCF_019232065.1. Lineage (NCBI taxonomy): Eukaryota > Metazoa > Chordata > Aves > Galliformes > Phasianidae > Centrocercus > Centrocercus urophasianus. The sequence continues at coordinate 2,287,619 of NW_024884141.1, read as the reverse complement.
AGAGACGTAGGAATACATTTACAGGTTTTGCAAAGCCAACACAATTCTTTACAATACAAAGCACACGTGAAGGAGGCCACAGCAGTTTGTTTTCAAGATGGTGAAAAGTCAGTCTCCATTTACTTTTGTAGTAGTGAATCTGTATTGGTCTGTTAAGTGAATTACTACTGATTTATTTCAAGTAATATCTCCATCGCAAGCAGAATGCATGCATAAAAACAACTCTGGTTCACAGCAGCATTGTTCTTGCTTGTTCGTTTTCCTGTTCTTTACCCTCACAGGAAGGATCTTCGTTGCTCCTGCACCCACAGATCACTGTTCCCTTGCACTTCCAGGCACTCCTTCCCCAATGGCCATCTATTTGTTCTTCTTTCTAATATTTTCATTCCCTCTTTTCCAGTAGAAACAAGTAATTTATGGTGCTTATATCTCACTTCTCTTAGTGAAAGCCTGAGTTAGCAACCACTCCTATCCTCAAGGTGGGAGTGTAAGATTTGGCTGTAATTGGTGGCACTGTGTTTACAGGATTATGCACTCATTCCCCAACCCAGAAAAATTCCTCTGATGCTGACTGTAGCTGTTAGAAGCTTAAAGACCTTTCCACACTATCTGTATCTAAATTTGAAGAACATTTCCTTAGGAAAAGCCTGCTAAAAACACAGCGCAAAATAGGAAATTTGAACAGGACTCCTGCTCTGCAAAACTGAAATTGTTTGTGATCACCCCATGATTACCTTGACTCAACCTTTCACCAAGAGCATAATTCTTATATCTGTAACATCGTTTCATTAAAAATAACTATAGTCATGAGTTTTGCACATTAAAACTTAAAAACAGCATTGAAAAAAAAAGTTAAAAAGTGCAAGTGCTGTCAGACACGCCTTGGCTTTCATACTTCTTCCTATCAGAAAACCTATCCTCATGCTGTCTTGGCTGTTAACTTTACTCAGTAACAATCTCTACAGCCATTATTCTAATGATCTATAATAGCATATGCAAGACATAGAAAAATACATGAATTATCTTGTATTTTATATTATTCATTGATTTATAACATTGTGAAGATTTATAAATAATTAACACATCACTCAACAGAATATTTGAATGAAATTCTGGTAATTGGAAGATGCACGCAATATAGGGTTTCTCTGATGTCTTTGGCAATTAAGCATCTTACATCACTGCATGCCACCGGTCAGTCACACGAAAAGCCAACACTGCTTCATCCTTTTAAAAAATTGAGAAGTAACTAGTATCTTCATTTCCATAGAAGTAAGAATCTCAGGAAGAGTTGGATGATCACTAGAAAATTTATGCAAACCTGATTAAAAGTAGAGTGGGGAGTTGCTGGTGATTTTGTTCTCTTTGAAGAAATGAGCAATCAGAACTCAGTTGTTTGCCTTATAAAACCCTAGAGATTCCATGCCACTCCCACCCCCTACATACTTATGTCTTCATTTCCTTATCCAACAACAATTTTTCATATTTTCCTTTCTATAATTTTGTTGCTATGGAAATCTTCCCCCTTAGTGTCTGCATTGACTCAAAAGTGCTGAAATCCTTTGAATATTCAGCACTTTTATGTGTCTTCGAGAAAATTTAGAATAGCACTAAACAAATGTAAGGAAATATTGTGTTTATAAAGAAATTCTCTCTGCTTTTCTGCACCTCAGTAGGCTAGTTCATTGCACATGCCAGTTCACAAACACATAGCTGTGTTTGCATTTTTATTTTAGCAAAAAATAAGTAAACTGTTTACATAATACTTCTCATACTAAAGTTTCCTAAAGAACTTAAGAAATGACATGTAATCTGCAAAGTTACTTCTCAAGCCCTGGAGAACAGGTGCTGCTGGAGTACAACTGACAAACACTCTGTGATCCCAGCTTGTTACTACGTGTCTTTTAAGGAAATGAAAAATAAGATTTTGAAAGTCAGCATCCAATTACTGCTGCAGTGGTTGGATAGGACTTGATAAAAAACCTTAAAGTCCCACAAAGGATTGTGGCACCCTGAAGGGCAGAAGCAGACACAGAGGGTATTCTCACCTCAACAGAGAGTCACCTTCTGTCTCCAGTGAACTATCCCGGCATGACTGGATAGTCTGTCCAACTGGCATAAGCAAAAGAGATCAGTAGCGTTTTATCCTGCAGAGCAATAAAACTTCAAATAAAAATGGAAAGAAAAAAGAAAAAGAGAAAGATTTCTGGTAGGTCTTGGAAGAGGTCTTATGGGAAAAATCAGTAAGAATGATCAGAAAATGCTACTTCAAATGAAATGCATTTTTCTATGTAGAACTCAGGCATCATGTCATCAATTACCACTATAAAGAGTTTTTCCAAAAGTTTTTCTCTATCTTGCTATATCACATTCTTCTCACTTCCTTCAGTCATAGCTTATTTTACCAGAACGCCTTTAGGTATAGAAGAACAAAACATATGTGGATACTGAAGATTTGATTATATATGCAATTTACTGAGCCTTTGCCTTACCTCCCAATGTACCACCTTCATGTGTATTTTATCTGCTAAATGTCTTATAGACTTAGGGTCTGAACTGCTTAGTTTGGTTCCTAGCTTCAACAAAAATTACATACATAAAATAACAACATAACATAACATTTGGCTCCGGTGGGGCAAAATCTTGAGCACTGTGTTCAGTTGTCTTCATATAGGAAAGACAACAAGGCCCTGGAGTGTGTTCCAGAGAAGGGCAGTGAAGCTGTAGATGATCTGGAGCACAAGTCTTATGGGTAGTGGTTTAGGGAACTGGGGTTGTTTGGTTTGGAGAAGAGGAGGCTCAGGGGAGGCCTTATGCTTCTTACAACTTCCTAAAAGGAGGCTGTGGCAAGGTGGGGGTCAGCCTCTTCTCCCAGGTGACAGTGATAGAAAAGAGGGAATGCCATTAAAATGCACCAGGGAAAATTCCAGTTGGATATTAGAAAAAAATACTTCCAGAAGGAGTGGTTAGGCTTTGGAATAGGCCACTCATGGAGGTAGTGGAATCACTGTCCCTGGAGATGTTTGAGAAATGTGGGGATGTGGCACTGAGCAAGGGGGGCATGGTGGTGATGGGTTGATGGCTGGACTAGGTGACCTTAGAGGTCATTTCCAGTCTTAATAAGTCTATGATTCGACAAATATAAAATGATATAAAACACAACAAAATAACTGTCTTAAAAATGTTCCTCATGAGAACGTCAGAAATAATACTTTGGAAACTCTCCAGTGAGTAGAATGCAACTTAACAAATGCCTCAGACTTCAAATCATCCAAAGGAAAACTTTCTGTATTGTTTCTGAATATCAACCTTTTCTCTCTTTAGCCCTTTTTTATGCTGTCTTTCCAGTTATTGTCATACATATAGCTGTCACGCTACTTGTAAAATTAGGAAAGGCATGAAATATGGCATCAATGAGGCAAACTCCAGCTGATGATCCCATCCAGTTTTCCTAAATTCTTTATTGTGTTTTTTCAACAATAAAAAGATAGAATATTTCAGTGCAACTGGATCAAACAACATTATGTCTGACACACTCGCTTTATTGTCCTCTTAATCATTCTGATATAATCTTTGCATAATTCAAATCCGTTGTCCAATTTGAGCAGCACATACAGGGATGGTTTACAGAGCAAGGCAGTTAATATCTTTTTCTGCATGTTTCATCACAATCATGCCTGAGATATGTTATTCAATTCTGAATATACTTTGTGTGATCTGAGATCTGGTGATGAGGAATTGAGGCAGAATTCTTCTCTGAAGAGGAAATCATGTGACTTTAGGCCTGTTCTGAATCATCTTATATCCAGTGTTATTTTTCTTTAGAAATATTCCTTGGAAATAGCAGGTTCAGCTATCAGACTGATGGAAAAATGAGTCTCAATTACAGCCTATGTTTCTCAGTAATGTGCTAAAAATGACGTAGCAATCAGTAGAAAATATGAAACTTTCTTAATTTTTTAGATGCATCTCCCCATCATCTTCATGGCGTTTTGTTGGACTTTCTCCAATATGTCCACGTCTTGTTTGGGGAGCACAGAACTGGACACACTACCCCAGGTTTGGCCTCATCAGTTCTAGATAGAGAACAATGATCCCCTTTGAACTGCTGGCCACGCTTTGCCCGATATCCAGGACACTGTTCACCTTTCTTGTGGCAAGGGCAGATCTTGTGGCAAGGTTGCGTGCAAGTTGAAAAAGATTTCATATAAAAAGGACTAATTTATCTTTCTACTGCAAGACCATATCCTGCTTTTCTGAAGTGAAAGGGAGTTTTGCTGAAATCATAACTGGAGTAGGATCTGTCCTTTAGACAGCAATGGTAAATTAAGGGAAGGTAAGAAGACAGCAGAGTTTATATTTGCAGAGAACAGACATTTTCTTATGAACCAACACCATTTTCTTTCCTCTCATAAAATTTCTTTGCAAGCAGAACATTTAATTTTACTTTTCAGTCCATGAGTAGCTAAGTAATGTACTGCCAATTCTCAGTAGGATAGTTCAGAATTGGTGATTGACTACACAGCTATAATTTTAAAAGGATTAATTCACTAGTGACCTAAATACCTACACTGTGGCAAATTGAAAATTGTTCCTAGGCAACAAGAACCTATTGACACAATGAAAATTCTTCCTTCAGAAATTGCTATCTGAAGCAAAGCAGCAAAGAATATATGTCTGATTCAAAAGAGGGAAGAATAAAGATAAGCAAGAAACACTCTCAACTTTTTAAAAAATCATTGTTTATTTTTTATATAATTATATTATATATATTATATATATATAATTATATATATTTATATAACGTAATTTGACTAGTGGCTAAAATTTAGAGATACAAAAGTAAAGCTTTTCTAGCAAATTATAATACAATTATAGCACACTCTAACCCCCCCTCCCACAAGAAGCAACAAGCACAATCACATCTCCATTTTCTGACACCATGTTCTATTCCAAAAATATCAACAACCCTTCCTTCCTAATTGTCTCATGGACTGTCATGACAAGGATAAGGTCGAAGATAATGCTCTCAAACTGTCCTTGGTTTGAAATATGCTGATTCATGTTCAAGTATAAATACATTCTTGGCTCTTTAAAGTTTGCCTGTTCTTCTTCCAACTCAACCAGTCCAATAAAATATATATTTTTTTTCCTCTACAGCTTGTCCTTATGAAGGGATTAATGCACTCATTCCAGCAAAATAGCTGAAATTCTTGGAGCAGAGGATTCTTTCTACAACTCCAAGCAAACTGAAATCCGTCTTGATTTATAGACCTATATCAATGTTTATATTTTGGAATGCCTCAGTTTTATGCTTGCAAATACAAGTATAGTGATCTTTCATTATCTTTCTTAATGGGATGAGGTCCTTTTGTAGAAATCATGCAGTATGTTCCATTACTGAAGCAACCTATGTTGGTAGACAGTACATGTAAAAATGGCGACAAGGAATGTACTTGCACATTGAAATTTGTTTATCTACTGTAGTAAACTGTTAGTATGTTTTCCTTGCACATTACTGGCCAGTTAACTTCTTTGGCCACAGCTCAGGAATCATAGATTGCATAGAGCATTCTCAACAGACATCTAACACACAGCACCCTATCTGAAAGGCTAGGAGAGCTAAAATTGCCTTTTCCTTGCAAGCCCTGACTTGCTGAGGGATGGCTCAAGAAACGTCTAATATAAGTTCAAAATAGACACAAAACTTAAATCCCTGAATTCCTAACTGTAACTGAATGGAAGGTCACTGCGAGGCAAAGTGACTTCTTTTTTCCCATAACCATAGATGTACTTCCACAACTGGTCATTTTGAAACTTAAAAAATCTCAGCTCCTGTCTGTTAAATAAAAGTGTTACCACAAATGACTTTGTCAAAATTCTCCTTTTCTTCAATAAGAAAACAATCATAAGAGCAATAGGAGAAATAGAAGAGCTGAGACATTTTCAAGATTCAAGGCATTCACAAAATTACTTGTTAGGAAGCAAAACTATGACTTCTTATCCAAGGTGAAGGAGAGCCCAGGAGACAGCCTTGATGGTTCCAGAATTTCTGTGGAACTTTATTGAAGCCTGCTGAAAATTCCCCATAGCTCTGCTCCTTGTCTGATCCATGTTTCTCCAAGGTACCCTCATCTAGATGCTTTCTGTCTCCTGTTCTGCATATAACCTTCATCTGCTCATCTCTTTTGTGAGAAAAGAATAAGATTTTCTACCATTACTTCATAATTTTTCTCTCACTTTCTAAAAAAACATGAGATTTTCCATGGACTGTTCTCCATCCTTCTCAGAGGTCACCCTAGCACTACACTAATGGCAGATTCTTCCTCTAGCCTATGGAAAAAGCTTTCTTTCTTTCTTTTTGATTTTTCTTTTCCTCCATTTCTTATGATGTTCTGCTATCACTTTATGATTTCATTTTCTTCCAGAAACTATAACTCAAACTCCTTGCTTTAGTGCAGCAGGGAAGTTAGCAAGATGCTGGAGTTAATCCTGTTCATAAATGGGCAAAATATTACGTAGAAAAACTGTTCTTATTCAGCATAGAATTAAACTTGGAAAATTTGCATGAAGCTCCATGGACTTCTGGTGATATAATAAAGAGAATATATTAAAACATAAGGGAAAAAAAAATAGACATCTTTTCTCCTAGATTTTTTGCCTCAAAGAGGAGTAAAACATGAACACTGTCTTCACTTCAACATACTGGGAACAACATATTGCTATGTTACGGGATACAGAAGAGCTGAATAAGCCATTTTTTCTCTTGCTCTGAACATGCAGTCTTTTCGCTTCTGTGATGGAAAATAGGTCTGTTGTTTTAAATTGTATTACTTATGGTTCTCTGGAAAAATTACTTCAATGTCCCAAGTTTCTTAAAATAATTGATATGTCTATCATATTGCTCCTTCTCTGGGTTTCCTGGCTCTTGAAATATTTATTGTTAAATGAATTGTACATGTGTAGTTCCATATTATTGAGTTTACCAACCAGGCTAACAGAATAAACTAAAAACAGAAAGTTATAAGAAAATCCCAGGGAGAAAGACAGTTTTCTGCCTATGAGTTCATGTCATCCATTAAATTACACATCTTAATATGGTAGATGCAGTGACATTTGAATGACTTCTCAACAGCAAATTTCACAAAGATAGTAGAAACTGAGGCTACAAAAATACTTACAGAATGCATCTACAGCTAGGTAGGAAATTATTTTCTAGTCTGACCCTTAGGTAATGAGGTGAGTGGACTCTGTCACACGTAGCAGTTTCATCATCTTCTTCAGTTGAGGTTTATACAGTGATCACTCAGTCATTTTGAAATCACTGCTACAATTGCTCTTTTTTCTATTGATTAATGTATTTAAATTGATGTATAATAATTTGTTTATGAAGAGGAACCTAAGGCTTTTATCTCCACTTCAGTTGGACATCTGGTGTTGGAAGTGTCTGTCTCTAGGAGGCCTACAGGAAAGATCACAAGATTGCTTCATCTCCTGCCTTTTTCTTACAGCTTGTAAGATCTGAAGGTAAGAAACATAAAATTATTAAATATCAATCTATGTACTTTTGCATTATTAACTTATCTTCTAGTGCAATGAGGATTCTGTATTTTGTGTTCCAGCAAGCATCACACTAATAAAATCAGATAACTCCTATTTTTTTGCCCATCAAGAAGCTCATTTCTACCTAAAAACAACATAACTGCAGCTGTTCTTGATGGCTTTCAGCTTAGAGGTGGCAATAACCTAATTATAAGTGATATGCAAATTGTAAGGATTAATTAATGCAAGCCTCAATTATGTAGAAGAAAATAGAGCTAATATTTCACTTCTTTATCCATCTGTTGAAAGCACAAGTGAATAAATATTTAGTTTAAAAACTTCGTATATAATCAGTCTTGCTCAGTCTCAAATAGTTGTCAATAATAACTAATGATGAAGCTATGTGTCAAATAACAGGATATGTTGCACAGCTGGATTTCAGAGTGAGTGATGGATTAGAAAAAGCTTGAAAAGTCATAATAACATTACAATGTAAGTTTAAAAATATATTCACTTGAGTAATCTTTATATAGTGAAATGCATCAGTTCAAAATTCTTATCCATTAAAGTCTCTTGTTGTTGTATCAACCCACACTCCTGCATATTGACACACTCATAACCCTTCACATAAGTCTTGTGACTTATTGCTTTGTGGGTTTAAAAAAAAAAAAAATGCAATGTGGCCTGGCAGCAGCTGATCCCAATAAATGGGATCCCTGGAGGTGTTCAAGGCCAGATGGAATGGGGGCCCTGAGCAACTTGATCTAGTGCCTGATTTAGTGGTTGGTAACCTTGACCGCAGCAGGAGGTTGGAACTGAATGATCCTTGAGGTTCCTTCCAATCCAAACCAATCCAATCCAAGCCATTCTATGAAATGCTCAGCTTGAGGCAGGTGTTCCTCATTATCTCTAAAAGATGATCAGGAAGTCCCTTGAGTAAAATCCTGCTCATCACTGAAATGCTTTTTCTTCTTTATCAAGTCTTTACAGCCAGTCTGTGCCTTATATACTAGGTCATCTGTAAGTTGAGGAAAAGAAAAAAAAAGCAGCAGCTGTCCAATATACAGCACCTGTCCTTTTCTGTTATTGTTCTGGCTTTTTCTTGTGTATGCAAGTTGGTCTCCCTCCCCATCCATGCCCATTCTACCTTATAACACTGGATAGTAACATTTTTTATGCACCTTCTGGATTTATAAGAAAGCCACTCAACAAAAGACTAGATCAGGCCCCATTCTGAAATCTCCATAGGGAGGTGGCTTGTGTTGTTGTTCATGCCTGTGCTGAGGCCAGTGCAGGAAATTAAGGAGATGAAATGTCTTTGCAGCTCCCATCAAGTGTAGAGTGGGATTGCCAAGACCTGATTTAACTGGAGCTCTGTCTGCTGTAGTGCTAGTGGGCTTCCAGCACAACAGAAAAAAACAGAAAACTATGGTTCTCCAAGCCACTTCATCCACTTTTCCCTGACAGCTTCAGATGATGCAAAGTAATGGGATTGAAAGCTTTTTTTTTTTTTTTTCTGTATTTCTGTAGTGCTGTAGGTTAGACTGGGTCATTCTCTGATGAACACTTCTGATGGCAAAGCATAGTGATGTATAAGGAACTGAATGGTAGATGGATTTCCTTCTTCCTAAGAGCAGATTTTTTCCATTTATAAACTAAAACAAGAAATTCATTTAACCATTATCATAAGGAAGTCAGTGCCAGGAACCAACCTGACTCTGGGTGGGAGGAAATGGGTTCTCCTGTTGTACATTTACACCAACTTCTATGGAAGTCCTTTGTTTTTCTTTATCCCATTGTCTCAGTCTTTGCCTGCTTCTTTATTTTTGGCTGATGACTAATCCATGACCTTATTTTTTTTTTTCTGTGTGGGTTGGATTTTTCTAATAAAGGAAGCATACTGGCACTATCTTGCATGTCAAATGTTGAAAGGCAACCAACACACTTTGCTAAGACTGCAAACTTACAAAGAATGGTTCAGAGCAATTTGCTACTTCCACACGCTTGCTATAAAATTCAGAAATACTTGCTTTTCTATGATCATGTACACAAAGGTAAAACAGTGCACATAAAATATGATTTCCCAAGACAAGGTACAGTAGTTGGACCAATGACTTGGGTGAAAAATTTAAGTGTTATTAGTTCTTTTGCACTGTAAATATTAGAAACGGGAAGCTCCTGAGTGGGCTAAAAGAGTCACGTTCAAAGCCTTTCCTCACTAAGTGTGCATCAGTCCTTGATATGCATCTGTTTCAGTGCCTTAGAGGAAGAAAACATTATTTGGTTTGCTCAGGGTATTCCATAATTAATACCAACAAAGCTTTCAGAGTTTGCTATTAACTCAGTGATAGCAATACAGATTCTTTAAACAAAAGTAATGCCGTCTGATGTGATGCATAAAATTTTTAAGTGCTGCAGTAGCATTATGTTGCAACATTGTCAATCCCACGCGTTAGAAGAGACTACTAGTCATTGTACTTCAAATAAGTGATTTGAGAATCCTTTACTCTATGTGTCATAAGACATGAAGTGCATTTTTATACTTTCAAAGTTTTCTCTCCCAGAAGTTAGAAGCAGACCACTACAGGGTGAGTGCTGGGGCATTATTTCAGCTCTTGTGGCTGGATGGACTGGTTGCATCATCAGTGCAGCACTCACTCCATACTGTGTTACCTTTCCTCTGATCTACTGTCTCTTTTCTTAGTGAGCACTCCCTAAACTATATTAATTAATGAGACAAATTATTTAAAGAGTTTAAAGTGACAGTTTAGTGAGAAATGTTTACGTGAATATGATGGAGTCAGCGTTACAAGGAGTGAATCCTATGCTGGTAGAGCCTGTTTCCCAGTATAATAAGTTCTGTGACCTATGATGAATAAAAACGTATTCAGCACAATTATACTCTGCCAGAACCAGGACTCAAACCCTGTCAAACTTTCCTTGCCTGCAGTTATGTAGATTCAAGTCCTTTCCAGTAGCTGAACAAAAGACACAGCTATGTTTCATTTTCCAGTTAAAAAGAAGTCTAGTGTAAGTTAAAAAAAAAAAAAAAAGAAAAAAGAAAAACACAAAGCCAACACAGATCTTTCAATGGTGGCACGTAGAAGAAAATTGCAGATGAATCACTGAGCATATTTCCTGAGTTATATGAATCTAATTTGAAGCAACTGCTGGCTGAAGAAAGTGGCTATGAATTATTACTGTTTGACAAAGAAAAGGTGGCAAAATTTCAATCTAGAGATCAATATTAATACTAGGGGATGGTTATACTTTTATATGCTTCATATCTGACAAGAAACACTTTAATTAGTGTTAGAACTATCTTTATTGGAAACCATGTGGCTAATTCTATTTGTGTCATACAATTTAAGAACAGTAATAAAATCCCCAGAGCAGAACAGGAATAGCTGTAAGACCTGTCTGACTGCCTCTCCCTTAATTTACAGCTGTGTGACACATCTGGGGAATTTGGGTTTAGAGGTATTGCTCTGGGAGCCTCAGACCAGGAATTTGAGCACCAAAAACAACAGGCTTGTGTATGATCAAATCCTCTGTGCTGTTCCTCTCTTACACCAAATAAAGACGTGTTCAGAGAAAACACTTATGCTGAAAATATATTTAAGTCCAGTAACCTCCTATAGGTTCTTCTTACAAAGAAGTTTTGAATTTAAGCATGCATCTGTGATTCATTCTGCACAGGCTTAAAGAACAGAAGCAAGGTCTTAAGTTGCAGCCAGCTTTTCCTTCTTCTTTTCTATTCTTAGTTTATCCATCCACTTCTTAGTTTCCTAAATTTATATCTGCTTACTTTAAAAATGCCTTAGTCACAATTACGACTTTCCTTTATGTCATTTCTCTCATGCCTCATTCCACTCTTGTTTACTCCCTGTTGCTTTTGATGCAGGTGTATGGAATCGGGTTTGGCTTCTATCAGCTGGCCCATCAATTCTCATTTTGTATGTGGAATTTTCCTGGGAGCTTTTCTTAGTGCTGTATTTCAGTCACAATGACTTCCTCATTATAATCGAAAATGAATGGAAAGAACTGGCAGCAGTATAATGTCATTCCTGCTGCAATTTAGGGGAAAACAGCAGAGTTGCATCAAGAATTAATTCAGCCCAGGATGTCCAGCAAAGATAAAAAACAACTATGGAAAATATATCTGAAGTTACTCAAGTAGCATAGAACCATAGAATCTTTAGAGTTGAAAGGGACCTTTAGAGACCATCTAGTCCAACTCCTCTGCAATGAGCAGGAAAATCTACAGCTAGATCAGGTTGCTCAGAGGTGAATAAAAAAGCAGAAAACATTTTTTTTTTTTTTCCTAAAGTACAACACAATATTTTTCATATCCTCAATCACTTTCAGGTGCTGAAAATTCTCTTATTTAAGATCTCTGGATAATTTACATTTATTTCTTATAAACTCCTTCTCCGTGATGCAGCAACAACAAAACCACTGGGAGCTTCACACAAATACACATTTTATCCTACTGAGATAAAAGGTGAAACTGGGGAACATCATGGGCACAAAACCACTCATAGTAGATGCAAGTTCCAACAAACCTGTAAACTGTTAGCCCTGATGATACAGAGTTAGGTAATCTTAGAAATTCAATTCCCAATAATATTTTTGTCTTGCAGGTGGACAGAACCAGTCCCTGAGAATCTTGGTCACAGTGATGACCCCTACAAACACAGAAATCACAGACTGAATTTTTGGGCCCTGTTTGGGTTCTTTTGTGGTGGGGAGGGGGATGACTATATTAACTACTAAAATAAATCCTGAAAGTTTGCATGTTTGAAAAGGCCAAAGCTGGGGAGAGAGTTTCACTTTGCATTTGCCTTTTTCACCCAACTTTGCAGGAGTTCAGGGACGGACATATGGTGCAATATGCGCTGTCAGTAAAATGACAGCTACTCTTTCACCCTTGGGCAGCAAATGGGAATATGCCTGGTTTATAAACCAAATTCTAAAAATAACAAGTGTTCCTTTAACGTGACAAGGTAGTATGACTCATGCATCACTGTGACATAAACATGACATCCCCGCAGTCAACTCATTACGTCCAAATGCTGAAGTCAGATGCAATGTGACCAGTTTTAAATTACTTACCAGTCTTTCAAAAATATTTAAGTATCGGGAGAAAAAAATAACAGCAATCTGGAGACCATTTGCCAAATATTAGAAGCTTTTTTTATTAGGAACTGAAATCTGAGCTATGAATTCAATCGCTGAAGTTATAAATGTGTTAAAAACAACCTACAATTAGCTGCATCATACCAACTGTTATATAAACTTGAACGCCTGGGCAACTTAATAGCTTATTTAATGGTTAATGTACTGAAGTTCATCGGGAACCTATTATTGTACCATAAATTGACTACAGGACACTGAGTAAGCAAGTAACAGCCTCTTTGCCTCACTTTCTCAACTACAAAATGGAGATGATTATAGTACTTTCAATGTGGTTGATATATTCCCTTCTAAGCAGGAACTACCATCAGTAGCTTGCCAAAAACTTGTGACAGAATGAGTATAATTAGTTAAAGCTAACTGAGCTGTAAAAAAATGGGCACCTCCAGGGACAACAGTCCAAAAGAAATGAAATTAATCACCTTCTGGAAAGATCTCCTGCTGGCTATTGAAAGAGTCCAGGTGAATAGGTTAAATTGGTGTTTTTCAGCTACACTAGGAAGTTTAGTCAGTGCTGGCACCCAGGGGCTGAAACTGATGGCCCAGGGAGAGTCATTCCCTAGGGTGGATAGCAAACCCTGCTGCCACACCACGAACAAAGAGGACACTAAGCTAAATGTTCCAAAGGTTCTAGAGGTGATAATTTGGACCTGGAGAGATATTTACTGCCCATTATGCACCTGAACACTGGTTATTTCCCTTGTTTGTCTTTTTGTATCTACTGTGTAGCCAACCAACTCCAGCACATATGGGTGCTGAGGCAGGTGGAAGGATAGACTGAGGAAAGAAGGTTGAATTCCTGTTGGTTTGTGACACCATGAATGCTGAAAAAGATGCTATGTATTCTGTAAAACTCTGTCCAGGTTGTAATTACTGCTTCTTATTTTTCATTCCACTGAACAAAAGTGCAGATTCAGAGGCAGAATATATTTTATTACTTGAATGAACAATAATGTTACTGCTGCTACTAAGAATCGTTTTTCGCAGCCTGACATAATTAAGCAATTAATATACAAATGTAACCAAGCTTTCATGTGTCTTATTCCTTCTCCTATAAAATTGCCTATGTGACAATGCCAAACTTTTGCTTCATAAAGATTTAAAAAAAAAAAAAAATCTTACATTTTGACAAGTGGGATTTTTTTTTTTTTTTCTATTTCCAGTAAAATGCAAAAGCCATGAAATTGGATTAACTTCAAAGCAATTTAAAGGAAAGGCAAAGGAGACCTTCAAAAGCAGTTGTTTTACTTTGAGCTGAGTTCAGTGCAGCATGGAAGGGAAAGCTTTATGAGGTACCAGTATGGCCACTGCCACAAAACAAGTACTCAGGCACTTTGGGCTGGATGCCAGCAGTCAGCTCAGTGCTAATCATAGAATCAGTGAATATCCCAAGCTGGAAGGGATCCACAAGTATCGTAGAATCATAGAATCACAGAATCATAGAATCATAGAATGGCTTGGGTTGCAAGGTTCCAATGCCTCTGCCACAGACAGGGCTGCCAGCCTCTAGATCAAGTACTAGATCAGATCTAGTAGATAAGTAGATAAGGATCTAGAAGATCTACTAGATAAGGATCATTGAGTCCAACTCCTGGCTCCACAGAGGATTACCCAAAAATCAGGCCGTATGTGTAAGTGTGTTGTCCAGACTCTTCTTGTACTCCAGCAAGCTTGGGGCTGTGACCAGTTCTCTTGGGAGGAATAGATGACTGCGTGTATCCATCAGCATGGAACCAGCAGATAACATGAAATTCTATTTGAAAGAATTGCCTTAGAATCTTAGATCATTGCTCAGTGCTGCAGTTCCTACTGATGTGCCCCAGTACCATGGAATATCTAAGGTGCATTTGTTTCTCTAATGTTTTAATTTTTTTTTCCTGTATTTTCTAATAAAGCCAGTTGTGATGGATACTGGGGAAGGGAAAAAAAGAAAAAAACAAAACCATACTGTTTCAGTGCCTTCTTTTGTGATCTAAATAAGGCATGTAAAACCAAAGGAAGAAGAAATGAATTCATCATGAAGTGCAACAGGCGTTCATCTATGGGTGTAGCTGAGGAGGGACACATCCTGTATTACTCACATTCAGCAGAGCTCTCTATCTTACAGCACTGCCCAGACCTTTTAGGTGAAATAATAGGAAGGAGTTCTCAAAAATTGATTTTCCAATATTCTCAAAAATTCATTTTCCAACTTGAAAGAAACAACAAGAATTTTCAGGTTACAAAGCAGGTTGTGAGCTGTTTTAGGAAAACAGAACCTGTCAAGCACTAATCCTTGTCAAATTTTTCTATCACACTACTCTCAAGAGGCAAATAAATTTTGTTTTTCAAGGGAAAAAGTTACTCACCATAGGACATCTCTCTGAAATTCTCAGAGAATCATACAATAAAAAGGCTCAGATGCCATGCCAGTATATAGTATCAAGAGTGTTTTTATGAGCAGTGCAGCCTTTTCTGGCTTAAGTTATATCTACAGAGGCCATAGGAAATAAAGAGCCAAAACCCTCCTGGCATGTAACAAATCAACCAACTATATAAATAGCAGTCAGATACAAGGAACAACTCCATAACAGTTCTCAGTCCCATTCCCAATCAGAAGAGCTAGATGGTTGCAGGCATGACAAAAAGTGAAGAGTTCAAAACAGAATGTAAAAAAAAAAGTTCAAGCGTGAAAACAAAAGATGATTTGACTCATCCACAGTCCTGCTTCCTCTGAAAGTTCCGTTTTTCTGCTGATTTATGTCTTTTTATGCTCTCTTTGATAAACACAATTAACATAGTTTGTCATTAAAGCCCTAAATACTGTTGTGCCACATGCAGCTACTTATCAAGATGTCTAATTCAGCAAGGTAAACATTAACATTATTTCCATCAACTCCTGAAGTTTACTGAAGTAGGAAGCACACAGCTGCACACAAGAGATTAGACAAAAGATGGAGATTTTGACTGCAGAAAAACATAAATGAAAGCTTCAGGTCTGAAAGATGAATTGTAGTAAAAAAAAGGGGTGAGCACTGGTGGTTTGTGGTTCAAAAAGACTGGGACGCACAGATACCACCTGTCACTACTTGAGCACTGCTGTCCAACGTCCAATTCAGAGTCAATAGCAAGGACCCATGTCCATCAGAGATGGAGAAAATATAAGACTGTATAGACAACAAAACTTGGCAAAAGCAATCAGGTTTTTTTAACAGGTTTTTTTTATAAGTTATTTCTTCTTTTTGTGGCCTGAAATTTTTCCAAGGACAGTATTACAACACTGACATTATTTGGTTGGGACTTCGTTCACCCCACCTAAAATATTAATAACAAGTAGCTGATCTCGAGAATGCTTGAGACTGAGGTGCTAATTGAGGTGGTATAATGAGCTATTATCTAATAACGATATTCAGAGAAGTTTCCTGTCTCCACACGGGTTCCTCTAACTAAATGGAAAATTTCGTCCTCTGTTCTTATACAATCACTAGTTTCTATTATCTAATGCAAAACTCAGTGGTTTTGCTTTAGCGCTAAAAAAAAAAGAACTAGTTTTATGTCTTATATTTTAAAAACAGCATGCCTTTTTTTCAGTCCTTCACATTTTATCAGCCAACAACATTCTTCCACTTCCTATGTCTAATTTATTAAAAAATGTTTCCCTAGAATAAAAATTACTTGCATTGATTTGCTTGCAGTCCCACAGATAACATAATTTTCTTCATTACAAATGATTAGCAAAAGTCCAATTATTGCTCAATAAGCAATAAAGTCTAATTTATCCTTTCAATAAGTCTACTTCGTAGGATGCCAAACAGTGGGGAATTTTTAAATCAGGACAAAATAATGCATTTTCCACGTATAGATTATGACTGAAAGTTTTGATTTTGTTTTTGAGGGAAATAAATTTATAGAAATCCACTTTAATTGAACTACACGTTGTTGTCAGAGATTCAAAATTTCCAAGATTCTGCTTACAGCAGAGTGAGGAACATGTCTCCTACCTGAACTGGAAGAGATCACTGTCAAGAAGGCTTTTCTACTTCAGCTGTACTAATCAAAATATTATTTTCATTTCATGAAGAGCTTCCAGAAACAACATGGTTATACATCTAGAATTGGTCTGAAGTGCAGAATTTTATTACTTTGGGTGTGCTGGCTTATTTTGTTCAGCGTGGAGAAGAGAACGCTGTGGGATGATCTCATTGCAGCCTTTCAGTATCTAAAGGGAGCCTACAAACCAGAGGGGAGTCAGCTCTTTGAAAGGGTTGATAACAGCAGGACAAGAAGAAATGGTTTTAAGTTGAAGGAGGGAAGATGGGAAGATTTAGGTTGGATGTCAGGGGGAGTTCTTTATTATGAGAGTGGTGAGATGCTGGAACAGGCTGTCCAGAGAGGTTGTGGATGCGAGGTCCCTTCCAACCTAGGCCATTCTATGATTCTATTATTTTAAAAGGCACAAGTTTCCCAGTATGGTATAAAGCTTATCTCATTTTTGCTTGCTCTAGTTTATTGGTATTTGTATGCAGAGTTTTTATTTCAGTGAATAAATTGCAGTGCCAACAAAAATAGTATTATCAATAAACATTAGTGTTAACAAAAATTAGGTTATAATGAAAAAGGGAGTTCTAATGAAGAAAGTAGAACTGAGTAATTCTATATATTGAAAAAAAAAAAAAAACTTGCATAAATAATGGAAGAACAGAGATAATCTACATCTTCTCTATGTATGCGGTGCCTTGAGCTAGCAATGTTTGCGCTGATGGCAGCATTCATTTGAACTACTCATAAACACATTAATAATTTGAGTGAAGGAGACAAAATCAACCAGGTACTCTCCAATCTCATTGTGATTGCCTTATATAAGGTTGTTTACTGTGCATGTTGAGCCTTAAGACTACCACCTGAATTGTTAACTTGTTTTTGATACTCTAAGCTCAACTGCAGTGTATTCAAGCTAAGTGGATGCATAAATATCTCACTGAGACACAGAGATAAAACATGAAGAAGTCATAGAAAATCATCAGGTACAAAAAAAAAAAAAAAAAAAAAAAAAAAAAAAAAAAAAAAAAAGCCTATCCTACCTAAGAGAAAAAAAGAATAGCATCCCACTGTAAATGTTTGACCCAGACATGCACTAACTGAGAGCATGCCAGAAAGGATCATCTAAAGGCAGCTTTAAAGCCAGGGCTCAATTTAGTCCATCAGAAGCAGTCACAACTCACTTAGCATCCATTCCTATGACAGGGTCTGAGCTTGATCTGGATTACTTCAGACCATCACTTATACGTGTCAAATCAGTATTTAGTCAATATATAATTGCCTTTATACAGCATGTGCTGAAAGCATAAACTGAAGCCACTTCATAAAATTGGGTTTATAAATAAAATTGACTGAGCTTTTTAAGATATGTTTATTAAAACAAATGTATATGCTGCAGCTCATGAAGAAAGAGGGAGGGGCAAGGTGACACATACACTTCCAAGATGTGTCAGACTCTGTAATGAGGCAAAATAGAAGCTCTGCCATCAAAGCCAAGCATGAGGATGTAGGGGATAGCTCTGAAAATGTATCATGGCTCAAGTGCAGTGAAAGCTGCATAAATGAAGTAAGGAGAATAAGAAGGAAGAGAAAGAAGAAAAAGAAGTTCAGCCCTTCTAATCCGTCTCTCCCCTTTATTTCCTTATGTCCCATCCACTCTGTTCAGAAGTTATCTTTCTAGATAGGAATAGGAACATTGAAAACAAATAAATGAACATACAGATAAAAGTGAAATGTGGAACAGATCAAGCAGCACCAGCTCAGTTTTGTTAAAAATGAGTCTATCAGAAAAGCTGCTGGAAGTGCTTCTGAGCCCTAGGCTGTAGAGGGGGAGCAGGAAGAAATAACTGAGGTGTTGGTGGTCTCCTTTTGGCTTGGTAACTTCTGGGAAACTAAAGAAACCTGAAGACAATAACAAAAGACTTTAATCCCATTTACTGCCCCTTGACTGGTCACCACAGTGCTTTGGCACCTGGTGTATCGAAGAGCTTAATCTTGCTTGAAAATCTTCATCCCAAGAGCAAGATTTTCAAATACAAATAAATCTGCCCAAGAAATCCAGCCTTCTGCATAGCTCTGGGAATAGGCGGTGATGGCTCTTTGATGTTAGCCTTTTGGAAAACAACCTTAGATCAATCTTATCCTTTATTCTGCCTGTGGCATTGGCTTCTAAGAGTTCTGGCCTGCTTAAATTTTAGCTTTGATTTAAGAAGTTCAGTATAGGAGCATTAAAATTAGTGCCCAATCTGACTTTGTAAGTTAGCATTCATCTTCAAAAGGAAATCTAGATGTCCATGTTGCTGAGCCAAGCGGCTAGACAGATTATGAAAGAGGAGAAAAGATACTTTAGTTTTGTC
Organism: Centrocercus urophasianus; assembly: GCF_019232065.1. Taxonomy (NCBI): domain Eukaryota; kingdom Metazoa; phylum Chordata; class Aves; order Galliformes; family Phasianidae; genus Centrocercus; species Centrocercus urophasianus. The sequence continues at coordinate 2,268,507 of NW_024884141.1, read as the reverse complement.
TTACGGATATGGAAAGAGGAAATGAAAAACATGAGTAAAATAAACAAAATTTAAGAAGAAATTTATAAAAAGAAAAATTATGAAAAACAACTGGTGTGATAAAAACATTAGCTGTGAAACAATAAAAATAATTAGCTGCAGAGAAAGCTCTCTTTGCTGTCACCTTTGAGGCTTATTACCTTATTGGTCTTTACACTAGGAGCATGATTCATCCTTCTGGCAGGGCACATGGGAGCTGTAAAGTGTCAAACAAAGTTTTTATTATCATTATCTTCTGTTCCTCAGACATCCCTTCCACTACTCTCTTGCTGCTGGAGTACTCTGAGATACTTTGATAGAAGAATGACTGCTTCTTTGGTTCTCAAATCATTTTTGCATCATTACTTTCAGTTTGAGTTGCTTTGAACCACCTACCACTTATCCAGAAAACCAGCTCTCTCTGTGCATTGCAACTGATGTGAAAGTACACTGGACATGGACTTTCAAGACACTGATGCCTCTCAGCAACTTTTCCTTTCTGAGGTCACCTTTCACTGTGGTCTGCAGGAAGCACTTCAGTCATTTGCAAGAGCTTGAAGAGTCATGTGAGAGCACATCAAGCCATTCTGAACCTCTGTGTTATTCTGGACGGTTGTGACAAAGCAGATTGGATGATTGGAAGTGTGAAGTTGTTGTATATTTAATGGATGCCTATGTCAGCCTGGAGAAATCAATACAACAAATATTTAAGCTCCAGATACCACTAACAATATGCCAGCTAAAGATTATTCTGACTGAGAGGGCATTTCTTGAATACTTGAACAATTAAGTGTCTCAGGATGTTATAGAGAAACACAAAACTGCCAACTAGTGCAGACCCATTTTTTTTTAAACCAGATTACATATCTCCTCATCCTTTCATACCAGCATCCAATTAAATCAGAATTTATTGTGCCAGGAGACTTGATGGGTACAAAGAAGAAATGAGATGGCAGTGAACAAGCCTCATTAAGCCTGAAAGAAGGACATTAGCTGGAGAAAGTGCCCAGTGAACACTGCAGTATTACTTCTTGATCGAAACAGATCCATGAGTTAACATTCACTTTGTGAGTAACTTCACAAAGTATATGGATAAGAGTTACTTTTGCAGCTGTGTCCCTGAAGACTACAGTATGAATGACTAAAACATTGAGAGAATGAAAAATGCCTCCACTGACAGTAAAAATGGAACAGAGAAGAATCATTCTCAGAGGAGCAATGAGGAACTCAGGAAGGAGTAGGAGGAAGGAAAATTGTTGGCAAATGACATGCCCATATTCTTCTGGTGCATAGTATGCATCAGCATGGGCGGCAGCAGATTTGTCCTCCTTCAGCATGCAGGGAGAGGTGATCACCCTTAGTCCAGTGAGACAGCAGTAAAATCAGTTTCTACCTTGTGCCAAGGAAAAAGAGATATAAGAGGGCCAAGTTTTCAGAGCATCCAGATGGTCTAGAATAATATAATAATCAGATATGTATGTGAATAGAGTAAAAGGGTAGGTAATTGCAGCTTAAAGCATTTGGACGGTTGTTCTTTATGGAACTGAGATTGTTCAGCCTGGAGAAGAGCAGGCTCAGAGGAGACCTTACTGCTGTCTACAACTCCATGAAAGGAGGTTGTGGTGAGGTGGGTGTTGGTCTCCTTTCCCAGGTTGAAAGCGATGTGACAAGAGGGGATGACCTTAAGGAGAGGTTCAAGTTGGATCTCAGGAAAAATTTATTCTTAGAATAAGTGATGAGGCATTGGAAAAGAGGAAGTGGTGGAGTCACCATCCCTAGATGTGTTCAAGAAAGGTGGAGATCTGGCACTGAGAGACATGATTAGTGGGCATGGTGGGGATGGGCTGACAATTAGACTAGATGATTTTAGTGGTCTTTCCCAGTCTTAATGATTCTATGATTCTAAGGGACAAACCAGAATGAAATATCTTGGAGGAGAGAAAACTGCTGCCTTTGATGGAGATCTGCACCCTCCTATCCATGCTTTCCTCATCAGGAAAGATCAAAAGACATCTCAATAAGTTAGAGAGCTAATTTTCCCCAGATCCCAGCTTCAGATCTCTCTCAGACTTTACCCAGATCTGAAAACTTATTTTCTCATGTCCTCCCAGGCAGTAGATATGTACAGGTTATGAGAAAGCCTCTGCCTCTGTTTCAGAACTTTGATCCCTTCTCCTTTCCACTTGCATTCCTCTGACATACATGACATGTCTCTTGGCTTCCCATTCTCCAAAATATTCAATACAGTAGGCACTCATCTATTTGCCTTTGCTCTGTAGGAACAACATGTGCATATACAGTAGAGTAGATCACTCAAAATAAGGTTTAGTTCAGCTTCAGTGACTGTTTAATACATGTCCTACAGCAAGGCCTAACTCTCTATTGACCTATCCAATAACCCTTTAATTCAGAATCCCCTAACAACAACATTTTTCTTTTCATATTATACTTTTACAATAAGTGGTTTGAGAGAAGTATTTCCCTTCATTTTCTTACTGCTGGAAAACAGCAGTAGAAAATTAACTACCATGCACTCAATATACAGTCATCATTTTTGTTGTGATAATAGAAACATAGAATGGCTTGGATTGGAAGGGATGTTTAAGATCATCTAGTTCCAACCCCCTGCTATAGGCAGGGACACCTCCCACTAAACCGTGTTGTTCAAAACCTCATCCAGCCCAGCCTTGAATGCTTCCAGGGAGGGAGAATTCACAACCTCACTAGGCAACACATTCCAGTGTTTTACCAACCTTACAGTAAAGAATTTCTTCCTAATATCTAGTTTAAATCTACCCTCTTCCAGTTTAAAGCCACTGCTTCTTGTCTTGTTGCTACACACCCTTATAAAATGTCCCTCCCCGGCTTTCCTGTAGGGTCCCTTCAGGTACTGGAAGGCTGCTATAAGGTCTCCTTGGAGCCTTCACTTCTCCAGGCTGAGAAGCCCCAACTCCTTCAGCCTGTCCTTGCAAGGGAGGTGCTCCAGCCCTCCTCTGGACCTGCTCCAACAGCTCCATGTTCTTCTTCTGTTGGAGACCCCAGAACTGGATGCAGGTGGGATCTCACAAGAGCAGAATGACCTCCCTAAACTTGCTAGTAATACTTTTCTTGATGAAACCCAAGATGTAGTTGTCCTTCTGGGCTGCAGAATATATTTTTTTATTTTTCTTGTCTTAAACAAAACAAAATTTTATTTAGAGCTACATGGAGGATAGATTTTATCCATTTTATAACATTTCTTGTCAGCATTTCAGGATAATCATTTTGCAACTTAAGCTATCAAATAATTAAATGTAAAATCTGTAAATAAGTAAATCTATGAATTTCTGGGTAATTGAGTTCTGGCAAAGATACATATGGAAAAATGTCAGTCTTTTTTTTTTTTTTTTTTCCCTTAAGAAAGTAGAGTATTAAAACATCATCAAATTCTGCAATACAAAATGAATTAAATATAATTAGCTTATTTGAACCTTTCAAATCTCTCTTTTCATACTTCATCCCAGTACTTTTCCATTTGTTATTTGTACAGAACCATATTAGTGGAGCTCCAATTATTTTTAATCATCATCATCTGAATAATTTACCTAAAACCTTTCAGTGTGGTTTTCCTGTTCAGACTATTTATAAAGGGTTATGCAAATACTCTTGGAAATTTGAGAAATGTACCATGTGCTAAGAGCTAAGCACAAATATCTTCTAAGTGTGTGTGCAAACACAAGAACTGTTGATGTTCCAGTACATCCATCGTTCAAGGAATTCATTCACAAAGATGGAACTTGTTCCCAAAGAAAAAAGAACTGAAAACAAACTCATTTGCACTCTTACACATATTGCTCTGCAGACAGAGCTCTTCATCTTTGTTTCCTGCTGTGCGAAGGAGGAAGATATATTTGACATGAGGAACTCACAAAACGTGGAGGTGGTATTCAATCCACATTTCCTCTGCACCATATCTAAAAATTGGCATGGAAATCTTGGTCCTGCAAGAATCCTATAACTTTTCCTATTGGAACGTTAGAGGAAAGAATAAAGTAAGAGCCAAGTAGAGTAGAGTAGAGTAGAGTAGAGTAGAGTAGAGTAGAGTAGAG
>NW_024884141.1:2222906-2264391 GCF_019232065.1 Centrocercus urophasianus | reverse complement strand
AGTAGAGTAGAGTAGAGTAGAGTAGAGTAGAGTAGAGTAGAGTAGAGCATAAATGGAATGGAATAGCTCAGTTGGAAGCAGTCTACAAAGATCATCAAGTCCAACCAACTGATTGCCTCAGGGCTAACCAAAAGGTAAAGCATATTATGTAGGTAGCTCCATAAATAATACCAACTGTTTATTTCCATAGAAACTACTACAAAAGATAGAAGGAGAACAATAACAGCATTTGATAGAACAAATTCTCAGCTACAAAACACTGTTTTTTGATACAGACATCACCACTGGCTATGCATTTTCACCAGCAATGAACAAGAATCTGCTGCTTTTGTAAAAATATACATGGTCATCCAGAACACGTCTTTCATGTCATTGTTGCCATTGCTGAAACACACCACCCACTGCCTCATTGAGCTCACATCCACTGTTTAGTCACAATAAATATTCATTAGGATTCAGTGAATGTTCATGAGTGGCTTTTCTCATGGAGAAATTCAATGACACACCTGTGCTTCACATGCACTTCCATGTCAGACACCATCATTCCAGACTGCCCTTTTGCTGCTATCTGTCACACAGCAACAAAATGTCATGGAATATTGGTGTAAAGGTTCAAGCACATCTGCCTCTGACAGCACGGGCCAACATAATAAAAGAACAACCCTTGTGTATTGATAGAATCACAAATGGTGCTGAAAAAATGTAGAGGTTGGCGGCCCTGCCCGTGGCCAGGGGTTGGAGGTTGATGATCCTGGAGGTCCCTTCCAACCCAAGCCATTGTATGATTCTATGAAAATCTTGATGTTGTTGCAATGTGGCTCCCCATTCTTTAGCCTTTTGCTTATAGAACTTTGAGGACAAGAGGTTTTCATCAAAAAGTGAATATTGGGCTTTAAGTGCAAAATGAAACACATTGAAGACACTGCCGGCCCAAAAGGGAAAATGTGAGTAGCAAAATAGAAGGTGCTTGTGGGCTTCACCTCTCCCACAAAGAGGAGATGGATGGTGCTGCCTGCAGTGAGACCTTGCCAAGTGCTCACGAGGAAACTAAATTCCTGCTAGAGTGTTTAACTCTGCAAGCAGGGCTGGTGGGAAAGTGCAGGCAGCTCTGGGTATAACAGCTTACCAGGACTGCTCAGAGCTGTGAAATCCCTGCAGAAAAACACTGGCTTATTCACACCACTGATCACTGGAGGAGAAACATGTGGTGTGTCACAGCTCAGAGAACCGAATGTCTTCTCACTTGGAGCAAATGCTACTTGGAGCAAAGTTTGAGCTTTGCACTGGATTCCAGGAGGTAAATATCCCAGACCTATTGGAAATGGCACAGTGCAACGTTGTCCACAGGGCATTTTTTTACACCTCAATTAAGGCATTTTCTGTCAAAACTGCAGCTGAGCGATGCAAGGAAAGCCATGAGAGCATCAAACATAATCCTGTACTCTTATATATGAATATATTTGAATATATTCTCCTATGCAGAATGCAGGAAAGAAGGACTTTTCTTTAAATAAAATTACCAAGCCAAATAATTCTTAATACATGACAAATGCAGGAAAACAGAAGAAATACCAAAAAAATGCCCAATAATTATACCCCCTGTGAGATGAAAATATGATAGGTCGAAAAAATAAAAATAAAAAATAAAAAAATAAAATAACTGGAGCTGTCAAGGGTGCCCTGCTCAAGAAACAGTGAAACCTAATGCATCTTTATTATAAACAAGCCTGGAGCCTACTGCAACTGGCTATCACATTTGGAAACTTCAACATTCCATGTCTTCTTTTTTGATTTACAAGGAGTCATTAGAGCCAACATGAGCCAAGAGCACACTTCTCTTTTTAACTTGCATACCATCTCTCGTTGTCTTGATTACATTGTTGAGGGCAAGTACAAACACACATAGGAAACTGAATAAATAAAATAATTATCATGCTAAAAAGTTTCAAGAGGAAGGTTTAAAAATGCCCTAGCCCCTTAGTCTTTATCCTCATTTCAAAACGAGGATAAAACCGTAACTCTCTAAGGCAGTTCTTCTGCAATTTGTCTGTCCACAGAATGTGATGAGAGCCATGAAAATCGGCTTGGAAAATCTAATTTGAAGTCCACGGTTTTCAGAGCCTCTGAGGAATGGAAAGCAGTGACTTACACTTAAGAAAGCTTCCTTATGTAGTTTCAGTTCCTACATGAAAATCGCTGTACATTTTTTATTATGTTCATTTTACATTTTGGAACAATATAACAGGATTAATATTGATTCAGGGGAAAATGAATTGTAAAAGACATACAATCTTGTGAAATAAACACTTTACATCTCTTTCGTTCTGATGGCCATCATTTTTCAGTGCTCAACCTTCATAACAAGAGTTTTGCTGTTGTTCTAACATATGTTTTATTTATAAACAACCCACTGGAGCTTCACACACACAATCACATTACATCTCATTAGAGTCAAACTACTGACAGCACTGCATGCCAATCCCTGGAAGGGGAACAGACAAAATGTGAACTGACAGAACAGATATTTCTGCACATCCCTCTTTTTGCCCCTCATCTCAAGGGGCTCTTGATGTCCAAGGAACTATGCTCATTAAACGCTTGCCTTACAGTAAGCAATATATATAATTAATGTTACAAATACTTCACATTATTTGTAAAGAAGAAACATATTTTTTTGAAATGAATCTCTCACGATGAGGAAATTTTGATGTTGCTCAGGCTCCTGCCCAGACTTCAAAATGCCTTTTCTCTCCTTTGATAAGGTCTGTTTGACAAAGGCAGAAAGCTGTCCTTCAAGTTAATAAGTCACACAGTCATAAGCACAGAGACAGAGCGCGTGTTCTCTGTTAGATATTCCTAGTCAACACGATACTTCAAATAAGTTACTTTAGGCAGCACAAAAATGACCTTGCGCTATTACTTTGACTCAGGTGTCACATTGTCAGCCTGCAGAATTTTAATTGGAATGGAGGAAATCTCTACATTTGATCCATCAACTTCTGACAACCCTGAAAATGATGCAGAAAGGAACAGGAAGAAGGCTTCTGAGGTAGCATTTTGGAAACTAGGCCCAGGTTATTTGTGGTAGCCAAGGAGATGCTTGTAATTCATTTTCCTCACAACGTATTCGCATCTGACTGAAGCCTTCCCAATTCTGAAAAGCTTTGTACAGCTGTCACAGCAAAATCTGGCTGCAGAATTAATAGGGCGAGTTTCCTTTTTCTGCTCACAGAGCTGAACATACCACGCCAAACTCTTCTTGTTTTAGGAATGCAATTTGCACCAGCTTTAAGATGAGATTTTGTAGTTTGGAAATACAATGAGGAGCTGCCCTCCCACATTCAGAACATTTTCCCTGATTTTTGAAGCAGGCAATAAAGAATTCCATTAAAATCTTGTTCCTCAGGTGAAGTTAGAGTAGATTTTGCACATCAACTCCTTTACATCTTCCAGTACATGCCACCAGAGTTCAATAGCAGCTCTCCTGTGGGTTTCATGGTGGTCACAGGTGTGGGTTGATGGTTGCGTTAGGTCATCCTAATAGTCTTTCCAACCTTAATGATTTGATGACTTTATGGATCCAACATCCTGCAGCTAGCTGTGGCTGCGTAGAAACTGTGCAGGCAACCTCCAGTATGGAACACACTCTGAGTTCTGGAATGCTAAAGGTTGAGTTGTGCCTCTCCTAGCATCTGCCTGCTTATTCCCCTGTTAGCTCTTCCCTGCAGAACCCCTACAGTGAGTAAGTCTGTCTTTCGTACAAATTCTTTTAAAAAGACCTTGAGTGACCTCACTAATTTCCACTACTACAATTCCAAATATCCTTGTAGTCCTGAAAGTGGCTTTTTTCTTAACTGCTTCACTCTGCTTAGGCTCTTAACTTATCAGTACCATATAATAATGAGTTCTACAAATGAGCTGTGAGTTCTGTGAGAAGCAGGTCTGTTTTTCAGTTTAATATCAGCTTCATTAATAGATCAATGCTATGACTGGCTTCAACCGTCTGTACCAAAGGAATCTTTCTAAATCTGCAAACCTAAGGGTTGATTTCCTCTCCTCTTAATGTCAGACACATAATCATTTTGTCCTCAGACAGGAATAAAATCAAAATTTCCTGCAACAGGAAATGAAGTTTTAAAAAAATCTCTGCAGCTTCTATGAATTTCTAGTTTGAGCCCAAAGGTGCTCTTTTTTTTTTTTTTTTTTTTTTTTCTGGGTATATGAAGCAATAATCAAAATAACAGTAAGAGGAGTGCTGCAAAAGATGATTGTTTGTGGCCTCTGACTGAAAGTCATTCCCCATTCTGCCCTCAGCTCCAGCCAGGCTCATCGCTGTGATTTATTAGCAAAGACAGGCAAATGAAGAGGAAAATGATTCTTCTTAAAGATACAGACAACCAGTAATAATCAGGTGGGGGGGGAAAAAAAAAAAAAAGGAATGCCAAGGCACCATTTCACTGATCTTAGCGCTTCGTCCCCCTTTTTTTATTTCCCTCAGAAAAAGAACTTTAAACAGCTTCCTTACAGCCATCACAAAAATATTGGAATTCAATTTGCTTTTCTACTGCCTAAGGAACCAGATAACTATCTTCAAAAACGTCATTCTGCCTACGCCCAAAGGTGTGTAAGGCTGGGCCAGTATGAGCAGCAAGATACTATAATCCACTGACCATTATTCTGAAGTCCACTGAAAGGCTTTAAGAAATGGGGAGAGTGGAAATAGAAAGCAGTCACTTTGAAATTAATTGGTGTCAATTGAAGAACATTTAGATCAAAGGAAATACTGGATAAACAATTGTAAGACCAGTCAGCATGGTTCCTTGAAGACGCAAAACAAATACGATCTAGTTTGCTCCACTTATTCGAAGTTATACAAGAGGTGGACAGATCTCTTGGATTCGTGAACTTCTGAGATTACTTTCTAAGTTCATAAAAAAATGAGTAGGCATAATAAATAAATCTGTTTTAATGTAAATAAATTTGAAGCAATTTTACCTGTAGATTGAGGCTGAATGGAAAAGGGAATATAAAGGCTGTAATCCTCAGCCACTGAACAACTGTAGGTATAGGCTTGCTACATAAACAGGAGTATGTGCTTAAGGTACCACAGTCCATTTATCTGTTTCTAAATTCCCTCTGTGGGTTTCACATGAAGTACAACTTGGTTTACCTCTCAGTGCAAACCACTCAGCTTTCTTCTTCAAGCTTTGTGAAGTCATGAGCTTTTTCAGAAAATAAATGCTGCACATCAGCTTCTATTAATAATGGTATTACTAATGAGCTAAGAGAACACCAGAGCCCTTACAGAGTCATGTAAATGATAAGTCTGACTGACAGGACAATTGGGGCGGAAAATGGGGGCCAAAATTCTCTCTGGATCTGTCAGCTGCTTCTACCACTTATCACAGACAGACATGTTAGTACTGATCACGTAAAGCAGAAGTTTAACTGAGCAAGACATGTGCATCAAGGCTGGACATTAGGAAAAATTTCTTCCCAAAAAGAGTAGTGATTCACCGAAAGAGGCTGCTCAGAGAGGTGGTGGAATCCCCAGTCCTGGAGGTGTTCAGGAAGCGTGGAGATGTGGCACTGAGGAATGTGGTTAGTGGCCTCTGTGGAAAAAGGTTGCGGTTGCACTAGATGATCTTAGTGGTCTTTTCCAACCTTTATGATTTTATGATTATAAGAATCAAGCCCCAGTGAAGTTTACCTAGAGTGTTGGAAAACTCTCATGGAACTTTTTTTTTTCACAGATTTGAAAAATGTTTCAAATTTAGGATGCGCCTTTCAACTGCCTGACAGTGAGACATGAGGAAAATGGAACGAAACAATTATCTCAAATATTGGAAGAGTTTTTCCAGAGAGGTTGTTGCATTTTCTTAGAGATATTTAAATCTTGACAGAGGATCATCCAGGGAAATCTCATCTAAGTGCCTCTACTTTGAGAGGGAATTGAATCCCAGGAGCACCAGGTTCTCCTTCTGAACCAGACTGCTGAATTGAACCATTCTGATTGAATCTCCTGTTTCACATATCTAGGAACTGAGACTGGTTACAAAACTGGATATCACAACAATTTTTGTACCCATAGGTCAATTTATAGATGATATATAAAGCTCACAGATTTTTGCAGTGATATTTGGTCCTCTAACTTACTTTTCTCTTTCACTTTGTTCCTGAAGGCTACTTCAGGAAAGCCCGACAATGGTAATAATTTTTTAGCCTTAACACACATTCCAAATCACATCTCCTCTCAAAAGTTATTGTAATTCCTATATTTCATTTCTAAATTTCACTTATCATCCTTCTTTTCTCATATTCTGAAAGTAATTCAGACTGGGACATGCCTTGTAGTGCTTTCATTATCATCATACACAATCAACTTTTTCTGCCCCCCACTACTCAAATAATACAGCAAGAAAAATGAGAACAGTTCAGGACTATTGTAAGCATTATTATCATGAAAAATTCACCTGAAGAGACATCCATTAAGGAGCCAAATGCGTGTGTCCTAACTATCTTTGTAACAAAGTCCAAAACTGATTTTTTTAGACCGCAGCCACTCAGCTGACAGGTCATGCTGCAGTATTAACAGCCCAGGAACAAACTTTCTAGTAAATCTGCTATGGCTCAGAACTGCCAATGTCTGAGAGAACTGGGGAGCTAACCCAGCATGAACAACAAAGAAGACAGCGGTTATCTGTGCTCAGAAAGCTGGATACTTTGGATTGTCTCAAGGAAAACCAGCAGAACCCACGCCATCTGAAGAAAGCATCCCGTGATTAGGACTGTCCCACCAAAAGCTAGAGGTCTACCTGGTTTCATCCCTGAGGCAAATAGTGTAATCACCAGGTTCAATATAAACCAGGGGAAAGCTCTTTTTCAGTCATCATATCACAGCTGCTGTGCATTACATGATGTGATTAAATATTACTGGGGCACAAGGAAAGTATATATAAATACACTCAGAAAACTTAGTATATTTATATGGTGAAGTGCTTAGGTTATTTCTACAACCATGGTGTCATGGTTTTGTGATTTTTGGCTTTCGGTATTCCACATCATAACATCATGTGGGGCACTGGGACTTTAACTGTTAATGCTCAAGTCCTGGGTACCTGCCCTGAAGAGAAGAACTACATTCCCCAGGGGACCTTGCGGACAGGGAGAGGAGGTTTAACTCCTGGCAAGGTCACTTGATCTCTCTTTCTCGCCTGCCCTTCGTCGTGGACACTGCTCCCGTCTCCCTGCTGCTCAACTGGACTGTGCATCTCACCTCAGTGTTGTGGTGAGGCCTATCCACCTTTCAGACATTCTCTCTCTCTCATTATATTTGATTTATTAGCTTCAATTCTGATTATATTGTATTATAGTGTGTTATCTTGCATTCTGATAATATACTTAGTAAATTAGTTTGTTTCTCCTCAGATCGGTGCCACTGTTTTAATTATTTTGGGGTCTCCGGTTTCCTTTTTTTCCGGAGGCGCAGATCTGCAGATCCCTCCGCCCCGCTCGTCACGGAACCGGGCCGAACCAGCCCGTAAACCGTTGACACCTGGCATTACTCATATTCTACTCCTCACACCAATAGAACATAAATGCTATTTCTCCACGATCACAGCTGCAGGCTTAGGGACAAATTTGGGCTTCACATTGCTATGTCCATGACGATTTCAGTCCCTATATCAATTCATCCTAATTGTAGAAGGATTGCTGTGTTTTCTGGTGAGATTTGGATCTGCAAAATGGTCATGAGCAGACATTTGGGCTTCCCTTTTTCCACCATTGAGTGCTGTTACCTTCTTATCTGCACATCATCTACTATGCTCAGTTGTCCCAGGTGTGTGCAACCAGCCAGAACACAACCATTGTCTGAAACGAAATTTCATTACCTGTAATTACTGCTAAAAACATAGTTGCTTGGCATTAAAATATGCCCTGGTGATGTGGCTTGATACCTCAAAACCTTTCAGTATGTACCCTTCTGTATGTCAGCTCTAGCTCATGCTGAATCTAATTCAGATTTGCAAAGAGATGAAGATATGCAATGAAAGATATTTGATTTACCTAAAACACTGAAAATCGACTTGAGCAATAATCTTGAAAGCAAAAAACAATCTAGTACAGACACGATATTTTATTGTTGTAACATTTTATAAACGTATAACTGGCTTTTTTTCCACATACTTCTTTTTCTCCATTTTCTCTAAATAAGGTTAGATTCATGCTGCCTAACGTAGGTGTCTAAATTGACAACAATATTTTCTGCTTGAGTTTAGGAGGCTGATTTGAGGCTTAAAATTCATTTCCAAACTGAGAGGCCTGAACTCCTGCTGGAGATGGAAAGGAGAGAAATATTTACATTGCGAGGATGAGGTCAACTGCCTGTTTGAAGTGCCTAACTTGTCTTTTGAAACTGCTGCTCTTGGAACATTATGCATCAGCAGAATCCACTTTTTTTTTTTGAATGTTATAATTGTATTGAATCAAGACTTCTCATTTAATTTTCCCAGCATACCTTACTAGTTTCAGTTCGTGCTGTTACACAGCATTCTGAAAAACAAAAATATCACTCCTCATCCTGCTAAGTCTAAACATGGAATCTGTGGAAAGTTTAATTTCTACATAGAATAGTTTCTTCTTTGTTTATTCACTGTGGAATGGAATTATCCTGTTTTAATATGAGCTGCAGCTTCTTCTAATTGTAGTTGCAACTGACAAAATGCCCACTCACCATGAGAGCCAACAAACTCAGAATCCTCTACAGCTCACAGTTTCTTATAGATAAAGGTATTTCTTTTTTCCTTCAAATTAGTTTTCCCATGTTCTGTGCTCTTGTTAAGCACAAGGCCTTTCAAACAGTTCTCAAATGCTCTTACAGAACTGCAAGTCAGCACACTGTTTTCTTTACCTTATACCTTTGAATGGCCAAGTATAAATGGTTGTAAGGGCTGTTTTCGTAGGACTGAAGACTAAAAACAAATGAACAAACAAACAAACAAAAACACTCAAGAACTTTGAGTTGGCAAAAGTAAAACAGAAGAATAATAAAATTCACAGAGCTATGCTGCATTTTCTAATGGAGTAGAAATTATCCTAGAAGCCTAGTAAGGCTGTGTCAGCCACTGTTTTATTTAAAATTCTCCTATATGACATAAGCTGATAATTTCATTGTGTGTCATTCATCTCACAGTAGAGGTGAAGTCATTGTGTCAGGCTGCACTAAGTGCCACAGAGGAACGTCACTCTGAGCACATTTTAGTGGAGGTAAAATTTCCAACCCTTTTTTTCAGTCTCAAGATGAGCATACAGTAAAGATACATTGATCCCATAAGTGTCACATAACATTTCCTTTGAGCACAATTCCTTTGTATTTAAACATTTTGGCTTAAGCATATTTTCCAAACAGTATCCATCTCAACCTGAAGACTTCAAGAGATAAAGAGTACAGGTCTCCCTTGATGGCTTCCTTTGGTGCTTGACTGCTGATAAAATTAAAAATGTGTATCTTAATTTGAACATAAATATGCTTGCCTTCACATGGCACTGGAACTAATTCTCACTGAACTGTTCACTCCTAGACAGAAAAAAGATCTCTTTTATAAGGCATTTTCCCCTATTCATTTACTTATATTCTACTGTGCAATCACTCTTCTGTCTTCTCTCTGATGCATGAAAAAGGCAGAACTCTTTAATTTCTCTCCATAAGACATCTTCTATAACTTTACACTATTTTAAGGACTGTGCAAGTGTTTGTTCCCATGTCCAACGAGAAGGGCCATGGATCCCTGCCTACTCTGTTTCCTTTGGCTGGACTGCATCTGCAAACAGTGACTTCATGGTTTCACTTTGCTCCTTAGAGTCTAACATTTGGTATGCAACCTAGCCCATAACCTGCATTTCTCTTATTTCTCCCTTTTTACTTCCCTTCAAGCCAGGCTTAAGAGTTAAACTCCAAAGAATGCTATTTTTCTTAACACAGAGAGGCAAAGGAAATAGTTGCCAAGCAACAAGAGCTGTAAGAACTTTCTTTCTTCTGAAAATTTCTTACTCCCACTCAGATTTCTTTCCAATCTGGAAGCTTATAGACTCAGAGTATTTGCATGGAAAAGCAGCCACCTAATGTCCTTTGAATCAAAGCAACCATCAAAGGCTTAAAGGCTGTATCATCAGAGAGTTCAGAAACATCCGGAATTTAATGCTGACAGATTTGGCTTGGTGGCACCCAGAATATTTTGAATTTTTAATGCTCTTTTTACAATTTCAACATTAGTGAGAAAATGATACTGAATTATTAGGACCTGATTGTTAGATTCTGAATTTCTTTCTTCCTAGAAAGAGACTGCATTACTAAAGTGTTTCTATTACTACAAGACCTCCACATATCCTTATTAAAATGGACTACTATAGGGCAATGACAGATTTGAATTCAGTGATCTTTAGTGCTACAAAGCATCCTGAAGTTACCAGATCACTTTACTGCTTGATCTTTCCATCATTTGTAATGCATAAACTGCATAAATAGGAAAATTTCTGTATTCCTGGCATAAGTTTCATGACCAGCTGCATCCTGACTTCAGGTCAGAGAGATCTACACAACTGCAGTCACCACCCCCACAGCAAGGCCTTCACAGAAAGAAAAAGCAATGGAATGATCACGGTGGTGTCAGAGTGATCTGATTAAGTTTGCAGGCTTGGATGCAAGAAGGATCAATATGCCCAATCAGACTGCTTGCTGAGCGACAAGTACAGGTTCAGCTAAAGCAGGAAATCAAGGTGTTTCCTTCATCACTCACCTGGACTTACCTATTTCAATGAAATTTCTATGGGATTCTGCAGATTCTTTAACGGCAGCTACAGTTTAGATAAACAGTTTATACCTACACCAACATACATTTTGTATAAAATGTCTTTAATTGTAAACTAGAAAGCGGAAAGGAATTTTTCCGAGCACTGCAGTTCAATTATTTGTATTAAATATTGTATTGGTTCCTACGCCACCTATTTGATTCCATTCTCCCAGAGAAACTAGGCATGAGCAAGACTTGATCACAGGATAGGTACTAACACCAGTTGTCAGTTTGGATGATTGTTTTGGATACAAAAGTTTAATAGGATGGATACTGGTCATTTTAGTGACTTGCCAGTTAACCTCAGGGCTGAGAAACAAATCCAGGAAAATTTAATTTATTAGAACTCAGGAAAATTTACTTTACTAAGCCCTACAAATTAGCTGTTTTTATAAATGAGCTCTTCATTAATACATCTGTGTTCTTCCCTATGTCAGTGGGAAGATATAGATGACTGATTAAACTTAAGCAACTAAATTTGCTGAAAAATGATTTTTCACCTTTTGCCTTTTGTTCAGCAATATGGGCCTGTCTCTTGATTGTCTCTATAGCATGTATATTTGTTCATTCCTAAGCTCCCTTTCAGAATTAACATTCTCAGCACATTCCAGTGTGAAATCCAGAAAAGTTTCCTCGAATGATCTCTCATTGAACAAATCTCAGACAAAATGGTTGAGATCATACCACATTTGACTCCTCCATTACTGTCCTCAGTCCTAGTAGTCACACAGTCATAGGAACACAAAACAGCTTGGGTTGGAAGGCACCTTAAAGATCATCTTGTTCCAATCCGCCGCCATGAGCTGCTTGCTGACCAGCAGATCAGGCTGCCCTGAGTCCTATCCAACCTGGCCTTGAATGCCTTCAGGGATGGGGCACCCACAGCTTCCCTGGGCAACTGTTGTGGTTTAACCCAGCAGGAAGCTGAGCTCCACACAGCTGTCCACTTGCTCCCTATCTTCCCTGGGGAGAAAATAAATTTTAAAAAAAACAACTCATGTGTTGTGATAAAGCTATTTACTAAGATAGGGAAAAGGATAATAATTATCACATACGTATACGTATACACATACACATACACATACATATACATATATAAATGAACAAACAAGTGATGCACAAACAATTGCTCACCACCCCTCGCCAGCTAGTCTCCCAAGCAAGCAGAGAGAGATGAACTTAAAAGCTCCTTCCACTTGATGTGATATGGCATGGAATATCCCTTTGGATGTGCTGATTCTGTTTCCTAGCATCTGCTTGGGCTCTTAGTTGAGAATGGCCTTGGCTCTGCACAACACTGCTTTTATAGATGTAATATCCAACGCTGCAGCAAATACAAACAACAGTGTGTTATCAGCATTCTTTTTCTGCTAGAACCAAAACATAGCATCATACAAAACACTCTTAAAAAACCAATTCCTTCCCAGCTGAAACTCAGACAGCAGCCTGTTCTAGTGCCATGGGCCTTGTGCTGGAGCAGTGCCTGAAGGTTGGGCTGCATAATTTGGAACCACGTTGGAGCAGTGTTGAGAGAGCTGTGGCCTGTGGGAAGCTCATAGGAAGGACAACGTCCCATAAGAGGGAGCCACATGGAGCAGAGATTGACCATGGAGGAGCTGCAAAGCCACCGAGTATTGTACTGAGCACAGCCCTCATTCCCTGTTGCCCTGTGGTGCTCCATGGGAGGTGGTAGGCAAGGGTGGGTGGGAAAAAGGTGTTTTTAGTGTGCTTTTTCTTCTCACTGACCTAGTTTGTTAGTAATGGATAAATTATGGTTACCGTACACTGAGTGTTTTGCCCATGACAGTGATTGATGAGTGGTCTCTCTGTCCTTATTTCAACCCTTGAGCAGTTTTTCATAGTATTTTCTCCCTCTCTTCCTGTGAAAGGCTGGAGTGCAAGAGTAATGTGGTGTAGTTCCCTTGCCTGTTGTTGTAAAACCACCACAGCCAGTTCTCTTAGGATATGACTGTAATGGGTTGATCCTCCGATGAGTTTCTTAACTGTGGGGAATCGGACTCTACACTTAACGTCGTACTCCCCCCAGCTCATCCCATTGAAGAGTTAGCTGGAAATACGATGTGAAAAAACAAAATCCAGAGTAGAACACAAGTACTGTTAGGCCAGCCTGATTACACTGAACATTTAAGCAAACAGCATGACTAATTGCCCAAGCACAGGGAAAGGAACAGCAAGAAAAAAGCCATTCTTAGTGACTGCAAAAGAGAAAGAGGGCAGGAGAAAGATCATAAAAATGTCCCTAAATGGTGTTTCTGCTGAGACCATAATTCTTACAATCCAGTGGTTATGAATTCCTTTTCTAGACTCGTCTTTAGACCTCATTTTTTAGATTTCCTTTGCTTTAGGAAATGAAATGATTATTTTGTAGAAAATGCCTTCCCATTGATAACTGCATACTTCTATCCTGTTCCAGCTCTCTGTATGAGTCCTCTCTGATGTATAGTAGTTGTTGTCACCCACACAATTTCCAGGAGAACATTTTGTATGCTGCATGACGTATACCAAATTGGGGGATAAAAATGTATGAACCATGTGTTCTGATGGTTTTATTGTAGCAATACTAATTGCAATGGCTGTAAAAGTATCTTGCCAAATATAACACTTGTTGAGCATTTCTTTATGCTGGATTATGTCAGGCTTGGTGGTGGTTGTGAGTCTAAGTTGGAATACTGCATGAAAGTTGATGCTGAGAGATGTTAAAAAAAGTTTTTTCAATGTTCTTTAAAACAGACTGCCCATTTTTAACACCTCTTTCACAAAACCAAAGGATCAGCTACATTTTCACTGAACAGAAGTAGTTCTCATTTGTTCACCCATAAGAGCAAAATGCAATTATGTAGTAATGGAATATACTTAATTGTATGTGAACATACACCCTCTGCATGTGCCTCCCAGTGAGCATGTCTGGATTAGGAGTCCTGAATTCCCAAGTGCTAAGCACACTCCTTTAAGCAAAAGATAGAGAAAATGAAGTATTTCATTTCTGTTTTTCTTAAAAGAACAAGAAAATAGCAAATTTTTACAGAAATTCTCCAAATCCAGACATCCACAGACAGATTGGAAAAAAAGTTATCGAATCTTGAAGATAATTCACTAGAAAAATAGGAGTTAAAAATATTTTTTATATTTTTATAGATGTATTATCCTGTAATATAAATGTATATTATAATACATTATATAAATGTAAATGCTCTAAAGCGTAGCAGAGTAAAATAGGCTTGATAACAGTGAAGCCATACAATTCCAAATGCAGCATCATACATTAAAAGAATGCTTTCCAGAGAACATAACTCATTTTCAGAAAAAGGAAGTTAAAAGTTCACCGCATTTTACATTGCCAGTCAGGATAGTTAGCTGTTTACATTTAAATATTCCCGAAAGCATTTCAGTATATTAATTTTTACTTGAAATGGCTGTGAAATATATTCATTCTTGTCACCCTATGTAAAGCACATAGTAGAACTTCAGCTATTTTGTGTTGTTGTTTTAATGTTAAATCAAGCCACTGTGGTAAATATATGGCAGTGTGTATTGGGAATCTACTTGCTGTTGTTGGCCATTGCTGATGGAGGACTTCTTGAAGGAACATAATGGTAGATGAAACAGTATTGTTAGATAAAGAATATACATCTATGGTGCCTTTCTGGGAGTCTTAACGTGACGCCATCTATTGCAAATCTGCTCCAGTCACAATTAATGTTCTGTCTTAATCTGATTATCTCTGTCAACAGGGAGTACAATCATAAACCTTGCACTCTGTCAGTAGTAAGAATAACTTCCAGATTCCAGAGGTAAAGTACACATAATGCAAATATTTGAGAAAGAGATACAGTGAAAGAAAATTAAAATCAACCTAGGAGCTAACTCATTTGTATAAGCACATATGGTTTTATTTGTATACTCTACACTCTCAGTTTGCAAGGTTTTAAAAAACAGCACAGCTGGGGAGCTGGTAGCTAGGCATGGCCTCTGTCATAGAATCATAAAATCCTTGGCTTAGTCTTGTTGTTGCTGGTGTGATTTGAGGACTCGTGCATCTTTGCATACTTTAAATGCTCCGCACAGTTTTTTCTAGATTTAGATCTTCACATCCTCTGCTCAGAAAGGATTCCTTCATGAATGAATAACTGTCAAAGCAATTTTAATTCTTCTGCCACTAAGTTAATGTCTGCTCAAACTTTGAAAAGAAATTACTCTTTCAATATAAACTTTTCTATCATTTATGCTTATATATATATACCAAATGTGGATACTTACAAATGGATAAGTCCTCTTCTGTGTGGTAAAAATAGACTCCTTTTATAGACAGTAGAGGGAAATTGACTCCAACCAATGCTGTGTCTGCAAGTAGTCAGCAACATCTGAGGATGTTGTTATCTGCTTAACTTCAGGTTCACAGCTGGGAAGCATGAGGAAGGACCTCAGTCAGCCTGATCTTCTTCAGGGGCTGTACGTTTCTGTCTCTTAGCTACAAGTTCTTTACATTCTATGGACTGCCTTTATTTGCTTGGTATAGGAGGGCTGGATCTTGCTCCTCACAATGAGTTCTCAGAAACTGACATCCATCTGTACTTTGGGAATGACTGGCACCACAGAGGGACAAAACTATCTGTTCAGCATTACCTGCAGCAATAAAACTATAAATAACAAAGTGGCAATAAATGTACAGAAAAAGTCCCATTAAAATAAATGAGGAGTTTATTTTAGAGAGGGCATATTAATTCTGACTCCTGACTCTTCCCAGCATTTAAAATACCTGGAGCACCAGAAATGTATGTTCTTATTTTCAGAACATAGGAAATAATAATTTGTTATAACAGCAAGAAGAGGGTGATCTTGCCATCCACTATTTACTGATATTGGAACATGAATGTTTCCTAGGAGATAATGTATAGACTATTCACATCAGAGACTCTCGCCCTCACATCATTTCCCTATTTCCCTGAACATTTCTAAGAACATTTAGTTTACTAGGAGAGAAAATAAAGTTGCACTTGTCTTACTGATTTTCTTGTCTCTGCATTTTGGTGCATTATGAATAAGCGAATTGAACTAAATCATTAATTCTCCTGGCGGGTGGGGGGAGGGGGGAACAAACAAACAAACAAAAAAACACAGATATCTTCATACTGCATTTAGTGATGTATTCATATAAAAAAATTATTATGTTCACTGCATATTTCTGATTGTGCACAAAAAAGAGAAATAAAACTCTGTGTTGAAATTCTAATGGCAATTTACAAAATCTCAGTTGTGTTTTCATCTCTGATACTGACTTTCTTGGTGTCTTAATTAAGCCCATTATAGTTTGATTTTCACATGTGCTGAGAGATGTTATTTCTGTTGATTTCGTCTTTTAAAAAGCAGCTGCTTAATACCATGGAAACTTAGGCAACCAATCTCTTCCCATTGCTGTTTTCCTCTTTGAAACTGGAGATATTTAGCATTTACCTAACTTTCAAGGGTATTTGGAGGACAAACCCACTAGTGACTGAGAGGCAATAAGATAATTTGATTCATGCAATAAGCAAGCATGGGAATAAAATAAATCGCAACGGAATGTCATATTTCTGATATGGGAGCAATTAGGATTATTATATTATATTTACTATATAATTATATGATTATATTATATTATTATTATAGCAATTAGGAAATATAGGAGCAATTCCCTCCATTATCAGCTTTCTGGGACATTATTTCACTCCTGCTATTCCCAGAAAAACTGCTGAGTGCACAAGCTATGAAAACACTCTTAGTGGTCATACAAAGAAATCAGCTCCTTGATCAATGAATGTCTCAGAACCGGACCAAGTTGTAATCAATGTGAAGAACAATTACACTGATGCTGCCTCTAATAGCCCTCCCTCTTGGAAAATGGATTAAGTTTTCAATTGTAATTGCATACTTCCTAAGCATTAGTGAATATTATTTCCCTTTTTTAAGGCATAGAATATACCTTCAACTGCCTCCAATATTTTAACTGTCAAGTTTTCTCTCTTTCCCACTTCCCTATTTTATGTGAATAGAACACTTTCTATTTTGTGAACATAATAATGTTCTATTAGCATCCTCTTTTTGGACAAATTCATTCAGGTTTCTCACTACAACAAGCAACACCTTTGATATTATCTGTTGTACAAGCTATCATGCTGAAGAAAACTGACACAAAGGAAACTCAAGAGAGATTATGGATGTTATTTAATGTGACATCCTGGTTTGGTTGGCTTCTAGTAATTTCAGTGAGGAACTCATGAGAATCCTCATCAGAGAAAGTGTAAAATGAATCTGAGAGACCAGAGAAAGAATAGCATTATTCTGAAAATTCCATGAGCTCAAAGGCATAGATTATATTTTGAGTGATATGAACAAATATGTATAGCTATCAGATAGGGGACTGTGTTCTTTATTTACAAATCACTGTATTTAATTGCAAAGCTGAAGCTTTTAAAGCAATAGCATCAGCGGAAAGAAAACAGAAATGTTTGAGAATTACAACTTTAGGCATCTTTCTTAACCATTAACTTCTGAACCATTAAGGTTTTTCTCTAAGTATATATGCCATCAGTGCATAGGAAAGATTTACTCCATCAAAAAGTATGATGTACAAATGAATTCTGCTAACATGAAATATGCTAATATTTTTTATGGATACACTGAAACAACAGACAATATGTCATAGCCATATGACAATTCTATCAGAGTCATTATCGAGCACAGCCTGTCCATGGCTCTCAGCAGAGGAATGGGTGAGCATCAGTGAGCAGGAGCAATACAGAGCTGAGGTAGGAATCACAGAATCACAGGGGTTGGAAGAGATCTCAAGACACCAACAAGTCCAACCATCCTGCTAAAGCAGGTTCCCTACAGAAGGTTGCACAGCTAGGCATCCAGGAGGGTTTTGAGTATTTCCAGAGGAAACTGCACAACCTCTCTGGGCAACCTGTTCCAGTGCTCTGCCACACTTACCATAAATAAGTTCTTCCACATGTTTGTTTGAAACTTTCTATGTTCAAGTTTTAGGCCGTTGCTCCTTGTTCTATTACTACATACCAGTACAATGAAATAGAATAAAAGAAGTAAAAGAAATAAATATAATTTTTGCAAGGCATCGATTTTATCTGAGCTTTTTCTGCTTGCAGTTTGCATTACTTAATTCAGCTGTAGAAGCAATTTTTCCAGTTTACTAAGTGTCACAGCCAGTATGTTTTACTTTCATTACCATTGCACAGTACAACTGTAGTTCTGTATAGGCAGCAATAAGAAGCAGTTGTTCTGCACAGAATGAGGTGTGTGGGATTCTAGTACAGTGATGCAGAGTCAACAAACACAACTCAAGAACAGAGGCCTTCAGAAGTGGATGCTGCATAGAGAAGTGCAGGCACACAATGATGAGAGATGGGACATAAGCCGGCACTGGGAATCCCACACTGTAGACAACTTATGAATGGTCAGTTAAAATACCTGCTGACCTGGACCTGGTCAAAACAAGATTTAAAGGTAACAAGAGTTCAAAGAAACAGTATCTTACACAAAAAGAACACTGTGTACTAAATTCAAATGCATCATGAGTCTCAGAAGAAAGAAGAAAAAAAAAAAGATGAATGAATATGTTACCAAACAGTAAAAAGCATCAAATATTTCTCCTGGGTAAGAAATATAGATGTTGATGGCTGTCTGTAACATCAATCCCTTCCATCATCTCATGACTCCATCAACCCTAGGGCCCAGAGGAGCAGTGGAACGATGTGATTGAAACTAAGAAGTGTATATAACAATCAGGATGTATTATTCTTTCATTTTATGCAACAAGTGGATCTGGACTAACAGCAATTAGACTTGTAAAAGCATTAGCTATAAATTAGCTTTTTCATTTTTATAAACAGTGTGCTTACTCTTAGCCTATAAACAAGGATTTTCAGCATAGTAATGGGAGCAGTTATCAAAATAATCTTGTTAAAATAAATATTGATGACTTTTGGTCAATTCTCTGCACAATTTCTCAGTCGTCTTTCAATATTCTTCAAGTGCTTTGTGAGTCCTTATATCATTAAGAGCAATTCCACAGAAAAACTGCAGCACTAAATCAAATCTGAGGACAGTTTCTGAAACAAATCACTTCATCAGATTTGCTCTCCTTTCTTTATTGTGGTTCATTGTCATTAAAATAATAGTATTCTAGAGAAGTTGTAGTGTACATTTTGTCTTATGCATAGAAAGAAAATTGATTATGAATCTGTGAGAATGGTTGGATTTCCAAAAATATTAACTTTCATTTGCCATAATTCATCCAATGCTAATGATTCTTAAGAATTATAAATACTCCTAAGGACAGGAAATGACTGCAAGTAGTAAAGACAGTGAGGCACTGAGTACTCTAAGTATCGGCACAGCCTCATCTGCTCAACAGCTCTATGATAAACCAGACTTCACTACAAAACTTTCAAGGTCATGTCCCAAGCTGATCTCTAACTTTCACTTTTCTGTTTTCCCTCTGATTCTTTACGTGTGTTTCCAAGCAGAAGAATTACAGAACAACCCAGTCATAGCACAACTCAGCATTTGCTCATCTATGTCAAAATGTCAAAATGACCAACAGTGCCCCTTATCAGCTCTCCTGTCTAATCTCACCAATGTGTCCTTGGTCTTTCAGCATTTCTGTGATCAGAGAAGACACTAATCTTTACCAGGTTCCTTATTTACAGGTGTTCAGTCACACACTGCATGAAGAAAAGAGAAGACATCACGACTATATCACATCTTTTTATAACCCCATTCCTTAACATAGCCATTAGCATCTGAGAGTTTCCTGTTTGAGTGATTAAATAATAGAAAAAAATTGAGAAAATAAGAGCTATGACTCCTTTTTTTTTTTCAGGAATTGAAAGTGAAGACTTTTCTTTTTAGGAGAGTTCCAAGATGGAACTAACATAATAAATCTATTTGCAATAGTTTTTAAAGGCACATTACACTGACCCTACATGCCTAAGAGTCTTTCTTTAAGAGTCCCTGCCAAATGCTAGTAGAAATATCACTGGCTTCTCAAACTGCAAGTAATTTTTTTTTTAATTTCAAATTCAAGAAAGATTCAACAACTTGATATAAAAATTTATTAAAATATTGGTTTCGGTTTTAAGTACTCAAGGAGAGAAAGGATATATTGATGACACAAGCTTGCAAAGCTTGGGATTACTAGAGCAAAATATCATAGAATATTTTTACCAGGGAAGGTTTGCAACAATGATATAAGCAAGCCAGCTATCTCTGTTCTCAGTTTACACCCACTCAGCACCATAACACCCTTCAGAAAAAGACAGATGTAGGGGTGTGAAATATCATGTGGCATGCAATGATCAGCAGCATATCTGTCAGATGTTCAGGCTATACCAGGGCACAGGGCTGCAGGGGCACTCTGCAAGTGACGGGAAGGCAGAGATGAAAACAGGCAGCTGGACAAGAGGCCCAAGTGAATCCTTCTATGTCACTGGTGAAAACCAATAGCAGTTTCTCACTTTAAAGTGTAGTAACATCCCCTTAAATTTTTCTAAAATTGCGGAATCCATTGCCTTCTCCCTCCCTGCTTCTTTCATCTTCTACAGAGCATTTGTATCTTGAACTACTGGCATGTCATACGTGCAATTAGGTTTTGAAATTTGGAATTTAGTTCAGTTATTATGCCATCTGTCACGATCTACTGCCATCTGTCAAAATAATTCACTTGGATTCCAATTACTTCCAAACTGGTGGCAATGTGGAGGTCTTGAAGAAGTCATGGCATTCAATCATAATGCATGTGTATAAATTCAGATGTGTCATAGTTATTTACATCAGTGTACAATTCTATTACGTATGTCTGTTTCCCAATCTATCACTCTATAATATAACTCTACTGTAAACTTCAAAAATTCAAATTCAAAAATTTGCCATCTAGACTTTTTAGTTATGTATTAGGAGATCTTTTTAATCCTTAATTCTGTTTTCAAACATTTCAAGTCTGTGTATTATTTTTTCCCACTGTGACTTTGGACAACTGAACTCCTATCTCCTGCAAAGGAAAGATTCATCAGACTTTGTGCTCACCATTTTAAAGCTCAATCATAGAATCACAGAAACACAAGGTTGAAAACAACCTGCAAGACCATCAGGTCCAACCGTTCTCCCATTACCATTGCTGCCACAAGAGCTAAACCATATCTCGTAGCTCCTCATCCAGACTCCTCTTGAACACTGCCAGGGACGGTGACACCACCACCTCCCTGGGCAGCCATTCCAGTGCCTGACCACCTTCTGAGAAAAAGTTTTCACTTATGTCTAATCTAAATCTCCTTTGGTACAACTTGCGGCCATTTCCTTGGGTCCTGTTTGTTGCCTGGGAGATGAGGCCAAACCCCTCCTCATTCATCATCCACACCAACTCAATGTTTTTAAACTTAGAGTTGAGAGCTAGAGAACAAGACTGAAGCAGCAAAGGCAGCCTTGTGGTTGCTATCTACTACAGACCACCTGATCAGGCGGAGCCTGTTGGTGAAGCCTTCTTGCTCCAGCTATAGGAGGCAATGCAATCACAGGCTCTCATCCTGCTAAGGGACTTCAACCATCCTGATATATGCTGGTAAAGTATCATGGTGATCTGTAAGTGATCCAGGAGTCTCATGGAATGCATTGAGGGTAACTTCCTGAGCCAGGCAATAGACAGCTGCACCAAGAGTGATGCAGTGCTGGACCTATTGCTCACCAACACTAGTGAACTGATTAATGACATCAGGATTGGAGGCTGCGTGGTCTGTAGTGACCATGCAATGGTGGTGTTGACTCTCCTCAGGGGTACCAAACAAACAAAGAGTAAAATCAGGATGCCAATTTCCAGTTATTCAGGGAGTTAGTCAACAAAACCTCTTGGAAACCATGTAAGCAGGGATGGGTATCCTGGGAAGAGTATAGAGATGCTGCTAGGCTGAGTGGGGGTGGAACTAGATTTGGCAAGGGGTGCAAAGGAGGATAAGAAAGGCTTCTACAGGTACATCAACTAGAAGAGGAAAGTCCAGGAGAAAGCGCCTTCTTCAGTGAGCAAGACAGGGAGGCTGGTAACAACAGACATGGATGAGGCTGATGTACTCAATTTTTTGCCTCAGTTTTCACTAACAACTGTGCTATACAAAGTCCTCGAGTAGATGGTTCAGAAGGTGGGAATAAGGGAAGTGAACCCCCTACCACTAAACAAAGATCAGCTTTGCTACCATCTGAGGAGTCTAAACGTCCATAAGTCTATGTCATGAAGTTCAATAAATCACAGTGCAAGATCTTGTATCTGAATCACGGCAATCTCCACTATCAATACAATCTGGGAGATTAAATCATATAGGGCCTTTTTGGTCCTGCCAAAAAGGACTTGGAGGTATCAGTGGATGGCAACCAGAACATGAGCCAGCAATGTGCCCTCACAAGCCAGAAAGCCAACCCTACCCTGGGATACATCAAAAGAAGTGTGACCAGCAAGGCAAGGGAGGTGATCCTGCCCCTCTACTCTGCACTGGTGAGATCTCACCTGGAGTACTGCGTCCAGATGTGGAGTCTTCTGTACAAGAGAGATGTGGAACTACTGAGCAGACCCAGAGAAGGGCCACAAAAAAATCCAAAGGACTGAACACCTCTCCTACAAGAACAGGTTGGAGCTGTTCAGACTGAATGAGAAAAGGCTCCAGGAAGACCTGAGAACAACCTTTCAGTATCTAAAGTGAGGCTGTTAGAAAAAAGGAGATGGATTCCTTAGCATAGTCTGTTGTTACAGGATAAAGGAAACTGATTTCAAACTAAAAGGGTGAAGATTTAGAATGGACATAAGAAAAGTTTTTTAACAATAAGGGCGGTGAGATACTGGAACACGTTGCACAGAGTGGTGGTGGATGCCCTACTTCTGGAAACAATCCAGGTCAGGCTGGACAAGGCTCTGAGCAGCCTGATCTACCTGAAAGTGTCCCTGTTCATTGTAGGGAAGTTGGACTACATGACCTCTAAAGGTCCCTTCCAACTCAAAAAATACTATGATTTCATGGTCCTCTAAATCCTTTCCACAGTCAAGCAATTCCAAAGTGCTCAATTCTAAATCAGAACAATAACATGTAATAGAGACCTGCTGGTCAATCTCTGCTAACAGTTAAATCCTTTTTGTTCTCTAACCATACGTACTGAAAATAGACTTGGAGTATTTTTTCCATTTTGATGATTACCAAATTTTCCTCAGGGAAATTATATGCAGTATCAAAAAGCTTTTTAATAAAGCAGAAAACAGAAAGACTCAAGAGCTGGAAAACCAGTAAAATTCAAATCAGAAGACACAGATTCTGAACACTGTTTAAAAGATACAGAAATTTAAGTCTTCAGGGCAAGATTGGTCATCTTCCTAACCAGTAGGCCACAATGGAAAACCACAACAAAGTATTGAGTAAAAAACAAGCTGAGGATTGCCTTTTGAAAATCAAAGAGACAGTATTCATAGAACAAAGAGAGCAGTGTAGGTGAAGTGAGTTACAAGAGAGGAACAGAGCGAGGATTCAAGTCAGGACATCCTAATTCCCAGTATCAGGGTGATAATGTATTTCATAGGTCAGCCTTCTGCAGTGCTGGTGCTGTTGGTATCTTGCGACCTATCATTTTGGGTTTTGCCATCACCTCTGCTGATGTTTGCACTTGCACTCCTTTATTCTGGAATAGTTCTTTGCTATCATAACCATGTTCTTGCATAACTAATCTTGCCAAGCTTTTCTGCTGTTTCATTAAAAGATCATTTGAAGTCATTATTCTTCTAACCTGATTTTCAAAGCCGATGATGACTTCATAAAATCTGTCTTGCTATGTCACACATCCACATCATGTTTAACATGCAAGATTATCATGTCGTGAATCACCTCCCATTCAGTATTTATTTGATAATGAGGTCATAATTCAAATGCCCAGAACTGCTTCATTATAAAATCAGTGCAATAAAGTCATGTTAGGTGAACTGAAGTAAACCTATCTATAATATCCCTTCAGTAGTTCTCAGAAATTATCAGTGACAAATAGTTACTTTCTTTTTTCTTTGTTCAATTTAGAAATGCTTGCACGTATACAGATACACGTAAAGTCATAATGGGTTAAAGGAAATGTTTACACTGTACAGAGCCTAGCACAATAGACTGAATTAAGGAGATGTCTATACCCAAAGTGTTACATTACACCCTAACTTGTATAAATAAAGACAAGTGATAGTAAGATAGTGACAGGAGAAGAAAAAAACCATAAAAATCTATGGATCCAGGTAGATGGTATGGAGTGACTAGAAGAATAAATCTGTTCAAAAAAAACCAGACCAAGTCCAATGACTATAAACAGGTTTTATCAGCAGATCAATGGTTCTGGATCTGTCTTTATTGACTGCAGCAGACCCAAAATCAGCAAGGTGAAGTTAAGATGAATGAGGTATAAGATCAGGAACATTTTATCTGCAATACAGCTCTGGAAATGAGAGAATACTCTGAAAATGAGCAAAATGCATTACCCTGAGTACTGTATTCAGCTTTGGGTGTCACAATGTAAGAAGGACATAAAACTGTTAGAGAGCTATCCAATGCTTTGAAGAAGGTGAGGGGTTTATAGGGCAAACTGTACAAAGAGCCACCTGAGGTTCTGTGATTTGCACCATGAGTCTGAGAGGAGAGAAAATTAAAAATCACAAATGAGGAAATGCAGGAACAGAAACATCTTCATATTAATGAAGCAGGTCCTCCCCCCATGCATCAGCAACCACAGGCTTTGTAATTGCACTACAGTCAAAAGGAAAGATTTATCATGAGCTGGAAACTGAAGAGTCAACTCCTTCACTTAATATCAGTATGAATATTGGATCACCCACTGAATATTTAATTTTTCTTTCAAATGTGCTTCATCGTTGCACACCACGAGGATTATGTTAATGCTGGAGTATCATAATTTAGAGATGCTGTTGATTGCCTATAGTTTAGAAATGTTGCCTAATGAATTATTGAAGTAGCTTAACTTTATTTCATGGAAATCCGAACTTAAAAAGAAAAAATGTAGGAGTTGGGATGAATGTTTTTAACTAGACAACAAAGACATGGAATAGACTACAGGTCTGTAAAAATGAAAATATTTGGATGAACAAGAAGATTTTATGTATTTTAGTAAAAAGAAACTCAGAGAGGTCAGGATTATTGAAGACAAACTTACGGAAAGCCTAAGAATTTCAAGCCTAGGGGCTTGAAATATTACAGTTATGTATTTAAAGGGGTGAGGTAAATGATCAGAACGAAACAACTCTCTTGTAAGGCTAAATAGTAAGTATAGGAAGCCAAAAATTTGTCTTGGGATTTTAACCACCTGCAGATATAGGAGAGCAACAGGCACCCATAGCAGTGGCAGTTCTATTAGGCTAGATAACCAGTCTGATCATATGGGCCTTGGCAAAGAGTGAAGCTTGTCTTTTAGTCCATCTGCCCCTCACTCTACAGAGAGTTCTACAGTCCCCGAAGGAAGTGCCCAGCTTCCCGATGCAGGCTATGGGCAGAACAGTTCCCACCTTTAGTTCTGAAGGTACTGCTTTAGAGGTAAAGGCCTTCTTCTTGGTCTGCCTGGAGTAGTGACATTCTGCTTTCTCTGAATCACACTTCTGCACTGCATACCAAATCTTACAGAGAAGAATATATGTTTCCCAAGGTTGGTCTTTATTAAAAGGAGTCTGCATAGAATGCTTTCAGGTCAACTTTGTCCCACTCTTGACCACCTTATCTGGTGTAGTTCTACAAGTCTTTACTTAGGTACTCAGCAGGAATTCCACTCCCTGCAAAGCTGAAGGAAGAAAACAAGTCAATATTTCACAATAAGTATTGTGAGAGTTTCGGGAAAATTGCATTGGATCAAAGCTCTATGTCTCTAGCTTTATGTCTCCAGCACCTTGGATGTTATTTTATCTTGTTGAGGGCAGTATAAATTAGCCATAGCAACAGACCACATTGTGCTGAATTTGCCTTTATTCATGGTTATTGCTCTAGCACAGACCATTGAGAAAGGGAGTGGAAAACTGAGACTCAAAACAGTAACGTGTTATCAGCATCAGAATCTTATCAGAATCTAACAGTGGTGTTACTTTTACTACATTCATTGTAAGAAAAATGTTTTATTTCTACACAGCTTTTGCAATTCTTGTATTATAGATAGTCACCACAAGCAGGTAGGCACAAAATTTCTGGCTTCCTGTCTACCCACTAAATGTGTTACTCAGATCTGATGCCTGATCTAAGGAAAAGTGATTTTCATGCCACCTTACTCCCATCTAGCCCATATTATTTGCAGCTGTCCTTGTCTCTGGCAAGTCAGTGTCTGCAGCAGGTTATGACATTCTTCAGTCACTAAGAGGCTGCCTTTCCACCCAAACTGTGCCTTTGTCTGCCAGCTTCAGTCATTGTTGTATCAAGCTGAAAGAAGGTGAGATCAAATTTCTGATAGCTTTACTCTCCCCTTGGCAAAATGAAGATTTTTGCAGGAGATATTAAGTCTTGGCATCCATCTTCACCTTGACTGCCTTTCCACTCTGTTACCTATTGTCCTACTGCCTCTAAAAGAAGACATTAGAAGACATCCATGAGCTTCCTATGGCACAAGCATCTGTTGGCTCCCACAGAACAGCAAACTTTCAAGCACAGACCAGACTACAGAAGAAAAAATCTTACAGCCATCAGATAGGCTTAGGTACCTCCTTCTTGTCATGACTAAAAAATAGCAAATAAATAAATTAGTTTGTTAAAAGAAAATTCCAGTTACTTTCATTTACAGCTGAATATAGATGGTAGTTCTAATACTGATGCATCTGTATCAGCTTGCCTCAAACACTGTATCCAATCAGCTTCAGAGACAGTATTTTTCCTTGTTTTAGGAGTAAGACTGTAAGCACTGTACATTTAGATTTCTTTTTAAATATCATTATGTCTCAGTGTGACAGAAAAGACAAAAATACCTACAATAAGCTTTGTTCAAGAATACCATTTCTTTGCTAAAATAGGTGTCATTCATCATAACAATAGAGTCTAGAAATAGGAATCCTTTTGTGACATTGTGGCACATTAGTACATTAAATTACTGTCTTTTGCATAAAATGATCACTGAGCTCAAGCTGTAAATAGCTGGTATGAAAGCACAAAATTTCTTTTTGTGTTTCATTTACTAAATATTTCTATTCTAATGCACTTCTTTCATTGCCTTCTCACTGTGGAAGAAACCAATTTCTTCCTTTGCCTAACAAAAATGGATTTTCTCTCTTATATTAGCATTGATGCTAGAGGCAATGTCTTCTGTATAGGACTGAAAATCAGGCAATGTTTCAAGTCTGTCCTCACCAAAAACAGCAATTCTTCTTCCCAGTAACTGCTCTAAGATGGATACAAACCCAGTAAATTTGCTTTAAGCAAAAACTCACAATCTTACACAGACAAGATTGGCTACTTCTTTCAGTGCTTGTCTTTACACACGTTGCAACACAGATGTTGTGGTTCCTTCTAAATGCTATCAGTCTGAGGAGAAGCTGGGATCATACTAGCCTTGCTGATGATTATTACCCTTCAGGTACAACAGCAATTTCCTTCATTTCAGAGCTGAGATTTAAGCACACAACCTATGAAATGGAAACTTCAGATTTAAAGCTTGTCTCAACTAACTGTGATACCTACACATAGAATGATTTCTAAAGAGCACATAAAATGTGTCAGATTGTCTCTCTGCTGTTCCTTAGCTTTTTTATAATCCAAGGAGCAGCTGCAGGCAAAAGTGTTCTTCACAGGCAATGCAATTGCAGATCTTCTCTGAAAAAAATGATAGCAAAGTTTGCAATCTATTCCATCATTGCAGTGGCTGTTCTGATTTTGAAGAATCCACTTCGCTAATTGCTTTCTTTTGGAGGTAAACAGTAGGCAATCAGCAGGACTTAAAAGGTGTTTAGAAGCCCATTCTTCACATCACCAACCTAATATTTAGCCAAAAGCCTCCTGCCAGAAGGCTAAGAAAATTCATCCAATAAAAGGTCACCAGCTCTTCCTTTGCTTTTTATGAACATTTTTTTTCCCAAAATAAGTCTCACGACTCATTGTTCAATTACTTCTATGTATGTTCTGGAAGACCAGGATTCATCCAGCCATTTTGTGGGTGGGTATGGACCAGGGAACAACATGAGAGAGTCTCCACCACCCTGCTTCCTCCCAATTGGCAGCCAGAGGTAAGAGGAAGCCCCAAAGACTGTTCTTTCTCATTAACCTTCAGTTATAATCCTGCAAGTGCTTTTAGTATGAGGCCACAGAGGCAGAAAGGCTTCTTCATGTCTCCATTTCCAAGTCTTCCTAATCCACAGACAGAGCTCCTGGATGCAGAAGCAATGCTGCCACATTTGCAATCTAGAAGCTCAGAGAAAAGAGAAATAATCTGGTTTTTTTGCTTCTGTTCTTCTCTCTATAATCTCTATAAATGAGGTGGGCTAATAATATCCCACCTCATAACTGCACTGGCTTTAATGCATTGCTAGCTGTTAAACACCCACAAAACTGAAGGGGCTATTTAAGAGTATATCTCCCTGGCATAACACAGCAAGGTATAAAAACAGGTATTCTGTAGAGAGTAATAAAGTCTGTACACTTCTCCAGTAACAAGCTCTTGAGAGACCCAAGGAGCACCATAGAAGAGAGCTGTGCAATAACAGTGCCCATTTCCAGTCCTTGATGAGTAAGTGAGCAAAATGAGTTCAACCATCTGCTCCAGACTCAGACACCAGGTTCTTCTCTCACCTGCCTTTCTCCATAACACCATTCATGTCCTGCTTTTGGCCTGCCTGTAATCTCTTTCCATGTTTCTCTCAGTTTCAGCACACATTTCTATCTCAACCCTGCACACCCTCCACCCCTTGCAGCGCTGCTGTGTTTGCTCAGGTGGCTCTTTTCAGAGCCATCCTCAATCTGTGACCTTATAAGCAAAGCAAAGGAAAGCCAGAAACACTTTTACTGCTCTGAGGAAAAGCATGGCAGTAGGACTTAAGACATACATATAGAAACAATTCTGTTCCAGAATTATAACTATGGAACGAGAATTTTAATTTGGACTCAACTGTCCCCCATCTCCTCATGCTGCACATACAAAGCCCAGAGAAGCCACTACAAACCCTATCACAGCCATAGCCCCCTCATTTTGAGATGTCAGCTCTGCATTTTCCCCTTAATTAAGGGAGCCAGCCAAAGGAAAGTTATTAAAATTTGACAGCATAGAAATGCCATTCTCAAAGCTTTTAAAATCCATTGAAGTGCTGAAGGAAGAACCAGGGTTACTCTGCTGAACCAAAGCAAACAAGGCTGCAGCATAGGACTAAATCCATTTCAGATGACAAATTGCTGGGAGGATCATGCACCTGCTATCGCCTCTGACTCCTTTTGGTTTTACTATATGTAAATATATATGTAAATATATGTATTTTATATATAAATAAATATAAAAAATATGTAAATATGTATGATCTCTTATTTTGGGGCGTTTCTCAGTGTGTTACTAAGGATCAGATGAACATCTTAATGGTCTCTCTTCTTGTAAAGCTCCTGGAAAAAAAAGAAAGCATGTGTAACACAAGCAGCAGCAAAACTTCATTAGCTCACTCACATTTTGAATTTCCCTGATCATTGCAGCATTTCTCTGTATGTAGTTCTGACAGAAAAATGAAATATTCACAAAAAAAGTAGGTAAAACAGAAAAAGGTAGGGTAGGTTAGACAACAGTTTAGAGATAGGTCTAAAAATGATGTTTGGAATCCAGATAATATAGTAGGAAGAATGCTGGACATGGAGAAAAGGAGATTTTGTTAAAGTGTTGCTCTTCATATTACTCCCACCCATTTTCAGTTCATACTTATCAGCAGGTTATAATTAACGCAAGGTCTCCAAGTGATTCTGACACTCCATAGTGACAGTACTGCATATCTGTGGTCTTAGTTCTTCTAAATAGGATGGCTGCTATCTCAAGAATATGTCTTCTGCTTCAGACAGAGGTCTGAAGAGGTTCAGAGATTCAGAAAGAGCTGGCTTGAAATGAAGCTTGCAACTTCCAGTGCTGAAACCTGTGATAAAGCGAACTAAAATAAATAAGAAGAAAATTCCAAACAAGTACCTTAAACAAACATGTTCATATTATCAACAAAAGATGTCTTTTGTCATTATCTGTTATCTGTTTTTTTTCAGGCACTGAGATGTCACAGGAAAATTTAACAAAAGGACGTAATATAATGGCAAAAGGGATACGAAAGGAGTTGCACCAGAGTTAGCACTAATACTGTGAAGTGCTGATAAATTTTAGACCCCCTTTAGTTAACGCCATCTCCCAGGAAGGTGGGAGGAACAGACTATTGGAGGCTCAGGAATGTAAGAACCTCAGCAATATATCTTCATCAGATCTAACTAAGGTAAATACAGAACTTATGTGTCACATGTGAGTTTAGGAGAGGAATGAGTCAGACAGATTTGGACACCATTTTGTCTCCAAATGGGGCACACCTTTTGCATACAGATGGGAACCTTCATGAAAATTTCCAAGTATGAAGAAAAGTATCTATTTTTTACTATAGGTTGCAAGAGTGGAAAGACAAGTTGGATAACTGTCATGGTGCGATGATCACCATGTGGTACTGGAACGGGCTGCCCAGAGAGGTGGTGGAGTCTCCTTCTCTGGAGATGTTCAAGACCTGCCTGGATGCCTACCTGTGCGGCCTGCTGTAGGGAACCTGCTTTGGCAGGGGGGTTGGACTCGATGATCTCTGGAGGTCCCTTCCAACCCCTACAATTCTGTGATTCTGTGATTCTGTGATTCTGTGATTCTGTGAAGTGGTGGAGTCACCATCTCTGGAGGTGTTGAAGAACCATGGAGATGTGCCACTGAGGGATGTGTTTAGCGGGCATAGTGGGGAAGGTTGATGGTTGGACAAGATGATCTCAAAGGTCTTTTCCAACCTCATTGATTCTATGTTTTCAAAATTATGAAATCATTCTGGAATTATGACCATAAAATCCATCCGATTTCATTGCAGATATAGTTTTCACCTTTTATTGTCTCCTTTCTGGCTCAGCCCATTAGGCTGCAATCCTGCTACTCTCCCCCACCGAGTTGAGTGGAGATGCTGTAATCAACACCTCAGACACATGTTCACAATGAAATACCAATGGATTTTAAAAAATCATGTCAGTGTCTACAAAACCTGTCTGTAATCAGAATGAAAATTATCTGCAATGTAATTACAGCACATAGTCTTAAAGTCTTTCTTTGGATAAATATAAAAATTGTCATCCACAGTAATTTCTCTGGTGCAAGATAAAAGTTTGGATATACACAGTTCTTAATCCATACAATAATGTCTGTGTATTCATCAGCATCATTGTCCATGCTCAAAGTGTGATGTATAGGCAGTGAACTTTTGTACACCACAGGAGGCACATGGACAGTTATTACTGTTTGTGGCATGGTAGTGCGCAGTAGATCAGCATCCCTCTGTGCTGTTAGAGTAAGAATATATGTTAAAAGAGTCTATACAGCTAAGAAGCAGCAGGTTACGGGAAACAGCAAGGCACAGAGATGACTGATCTAGATATCACACAGAAAATTAACAGCAAAGTCAGGAAAAACAGGATGATTTTTACTGCACAGGCAGTTCACTCAGCTAATCATCTTCCAGTCTAATAATGGTCAGTGCTAAGTATTATTATGTGGCCTCCCAGAAGTACAAAATGGCACACTTTTACATGAAGTAATTAAAGGTTCCCTTCCTTTGCCTTAAAAATTCTCTGTATGCAAAACCAATTTGTCATTTCCCACAGACACTTGGAATCTCCCTTTCACATATTGAAGCTCTCATGAAGCAAGAGGCAGCAGATAACAAAGACCAAAACCATTCTTATCAATCTCCTACTGCAACAGCAGTAAGTGATTGCTAGACCATTAATAAACACATCACAGTTTTGAATAATGACATTAATTTTTAGCTCTTCTAGTAGCTACTTTTAATAATAATACATGAATTCAAGTGTTTCAAATTTCCTCTTAAAAAGTAGTTTTCCTACTTTGAAAACAGAGTATTTCTTCATTCTCTTTCTTCATTCTCAAGCATGACACATCTTCAACTACAGAAAATGTAGCATGATAACTTAAGCAATAAAAATAATGATCCCTCCAAGCCCCAGTGCAATCTCAGCTGTGTGTTATTCCCTCTGCTGCCCACTCAGTGGATGCAATCAAACATTTTGTTGTTAGTATATATTGTTCACCTTCCACGCTGCCATATTAGTGGATAACAGTTTAGACCTGGTGTATTTTATAAACAGGTAGCAATATCAATCGCTGCCTGAGGAGGTGATGGAGTCACTCTCCCTGGAGGTGTTCAAGAAATATTTAGACGTTGTATTAAGGGACGTGGTTTAGTGGGAAATATTGGTGATAAGTGGATATTGGACTGGATGATCTTTGGAAGTCTTTTCCAACCTTGGTCATTCTATAATTCTATGATTCACCTAATGTTAGTCTGGTACAGATAACTTCTCCCCAGGTCCATTTATGGAATGAAAAATAAGAGAAGTTAAACATTTAACATGAGATTGTTCTTCTCTATTCTATGCCTCTATTTCACAGATTCACAGAATCACAGGAATTGGAAGGGACCTCAAGAAATCATCGAATCCAACCCTACTACTAATGTAGCTTCCCTACAGTAGGTCACACAGGAAGGTGTCCAGATGAATATTGAATATCTCCATAGGAGGACGCTCCTCAACTCTCTGGGCAACCTGTTCCAGTGCTCCATCACCCTTACAGTAATGAAGTTCTTTTTCATGTTAGTACAGAACTTCCTGTGTTCAAATTTTAGGACATTACTCCTTTTCCTATTGCTACACACCACAAAGAAGAGCCTGGCCTTGTCCATTTGCCCTTCACCTCCCTTTGGGTATTTATAAATATTAATCAGACCCCCCCGTCAGTCTTGTTTTCCTCAGTCTGTACTGACCCAAGTTACTCAGCCTTCCTTCATGTGACTCTCTACTGATTGTACAGAAAAGCAAATCTAACGATTCAGTAACCAAAATACATTGGAAGGAGAAAAGAAAAAGAAAAAAAAAAAAATAGAAAAGAAAATTGTAATTCGCTGCTATATGATCCACTGCCTTCTGCACTTACGTCATGCATAATATAGTGATTCTCAGGGTGAATCTTAACCCCAGCTGATGGACAACAGAAGTCTATCTAAAGCTATCCTGCACTTCCCCATTCCTGCACCAATGACCATCCAGTGCTGGTTGTACCCATCAGATCTGTCACAGCAGGCTTTTCTGCTGCTCCCTTGTGGTCTCCAGTGCACCAAACATCACCCCAGGCATGTTTAGTCATTGTTAGCTGACCCAAATCTTTAGACAGTTGTAAGTCATAGAATCATAGAATCATTTGAGTAGGAAGGAATCCTTAAAGATCATCTGGTCCAACACTCCTGCAATGAACAGAGACGCCTACAGCTTGTGCAGTTTGCTCAGATCCCCGTTCAGCCTGACGTTGAATGTCTCCAAGAACAGAACATTTGCAGTCTCTCTGAACAACCTGTTCCAGTGCCTCACCACCCTTATTGTAAAACTTTTCCTTATATCCAATATAAATCATGTTTTAGCCTGAAATCATTTTGCTTTCTCCTATCACAGCAGACCCTGCTAATGTGGCTGTTCCCTTCAGTTGATAACTTCTCCTCAGCTTTTTGACTTATATCCTTTTTTCCTTCTCTTCCTTCTCTTCCATTTTCTTCAGAAACACTCCCCAAACTGCTAAAACATATAATACAAATTAAGCCTCTTTCAGGCCTTCCTAATGGTCTCTTTTGTTCTGCTTCCTTTTCTACTACAAAGTTTCACAAAAATATTTGCAACCCTGTGGAGCTGTCTGGGAAATGGTAACATTCTTCTTTTTCAGGCCTCATATGTAGCAGATATTTCCATTTTGTCTGTCTGTAACCCATAGGGGAATACAGAGTCATCCATTAACAAGGTTTGACCTTTTAATGTCTACATTAGCAATTCCTGCAGCATAATGAGAGCATATCCATAAAGCAAAATAGCTGATGCTGAGGATCTGATATCTACACTTTGCAAGCTCAAGGGAGTTCTACTTCATATCTGTAGTATATTCCCAGCAACAGTACACCCATTAGTGACTGGAATGCATTAAGTGTGCATTAAGTGTGTACATCTTGGGCTTATTTTATGTGAAATAAAATGAAATAAAATCTAGTTCACTCACCATGAGATTTCACAATGCAAAACAAACCATGGGAAGAGGGTTCTTTTCAAAAGCACATTGTGAAACTAATAAAGAGACTTCCAAATCCATAATTCCATCTGAAGAGAAAACCAATATGTGTCCACTCAATATCCCTGCTGTTTGCATCAGGGAGCTGAATTGCATCAGCATGGGGAAACCACCTCCCTGCTATCGCTCTCACAAAACCTTTGCTAGCAGCATGACTAAGGACAAGAGTTCCTCTTTAATAGATACAGTTTTTTGGAAAAGAGGTATCAACTCTCTTCTAATCCTTTTTCTCTCTGTTATTGACCCCTGGAGACTCATACAGAAGTCCCACAAGACTCATATATGGAAAGGTATTGTAAATGAAATCTTCCAATTGGGATATTTTCCTCATTTTACAGACAGCTCATGTCTGAGAGCCCCCACCCTGAGGAAAAACTTCTGCCTTCTTCTTTCCAGCCGACATACCTACTGGAAGAACTTGCAAAGCTGCAAGACCAGGAAGTGCCTTCTGCCTTTGATGTACAGCTTTCAGAGGCCTCATAATAGCTGTACAATAGCCCCTGGTGCCTCACTATTGCCTTCACACGTATGTGCACACAGAACTCTTCATCCTCTGATGTCTGAGACTTCTGGGATTCATTAGCGAGTTGTATTCGTCTTATTAAAGATGCATTAATAGCATCCATTGTAAGTATAAATCTGATGTTGTCAAGTGATAATTGCAGCAGATAGTGATTGAATCAACCTTCATCAAGTTCAGCAGATGGGAAAGTCCTTGTATTTCTGCTTTAGACATTCATGCAAAGGACTTTCTATTAAATTAAAAAACTCTGACATGTTTCATATTTCAAATAACCATAACACTTGTCTTTTTCTTGTTTCCTAACTGCTGACAAAAGTAATTTTTAGTAGCAGCTGATAGTGGCCTTTCTGTATCTAAATGGGGGCTATAAGGAGGAAAGTGACAGACTTATCAGAGACAAAGACAAATGGTTACAAGTAAAAGAGGAGATCTCTGTTGAATATATAAGGAAAAAGATTTTTACAATAAGGGCATTTAGACACTGAAACAGATTGCCCAGAGAGGTGGTGGAAGCCTTATCCCTGGAGACATTCAAGATCAGGCTGGATGTGGCTCTGAGCATCTGATCTAGCTGTAAGTCTCCCTGTTCATTGCAGGGGAGTTGGACTAGATAGCCTTTAAGGGGGCCTTCTGACTCAAATAATTCTATGATTCGATGATATCCAATCTGGTGAGACAGAGT
Source organism: Centrocercus urophasianus (assembly GCF_019232065.1). Taxonomy (NCBI): domain Eukaryota; kingdom Metazoa; phylum Chordata; class Aves; order Galliformes; family Phasianidae; genus Centrocercus; species Centrocercus urophasianus. The sequence goes on along the minus strand of NW_024884141.1, from coordinate 2,228,909 downwards.
TTTCCTAGATCCCAAATAATAGAGGAGAAAATCCCAGGAGCAGGTTAAACAAAGCCTCATACCCAAGTGAAATTTGCTTCAAATGCCATAAGCAGCATCAGACCCAATGATGCAAGGGACGTACTTTGCCTCTGAAAAGGTATTTGGGATCTAGTTGCTTAAAGAAATAGAAAGCAGATGTTTGCATTCCAACTCATCTTCTACTCTGTAGTGTGTAAGGAGAAAGGCATTTGAACCAAGATTCAACTCATCTTGAAAAGGTATCTAGAGCAGTGTCACGGAGTTAACTAGATTAATCTATGCCTGTGACAGGGGGGCAGTAGGCCCCTGAGCCGCCCCTCCCTTTTCCCCCCCAGCCCCACCAAATGGGAAGGGAAAGGGAAAAGGCATAGGGAGATGGGAGTTGGGCTCAAGGAAGGAAGAAAAGAACAGTGGCAATGATCTATGGAGGAAAACTTACTTTACTAACTATGATATTGGATTGCAAGATCACACAATATAATACAATCTAATTGAAATTGAGACTAATAAATCAAATAAGATAGGAGAGAGAGAGTTCCTGAGACCAAGTCAAACCTGAAAAGCTTAAAACGGCTAGGAAAGCACCCTCCAGCACCCACTGCCAGGCAGTAAGAGACCACCCAACCTGGAAGGGCCAGATCCCATGACATCCATAATGTATAGGGATAGGTAACTGGAATTGGAGCATTAACACTTTCAATTCCCAGTGCACTACATGATGTTATGATGTGGAATATTAAAAACCAAAAAACACAAAACCATGACAAGCTGTCACATGAATTATGCCCTAAAAACTTCCTTTTCTAGGAAATGGAGTGCCCACAATGACCAATTCAGTGGTCTTCTGAACTAAGGTGAGATGAATCCCATTCTCTATGCCCATTCCAACTTTCTTATTAAGAACAACATTCCTTCATCTGCGTTACCAGCTCCTCTTAAATCACATTGTGAACCACCCTTTTGCATATGCTGTAACTGTTCCAATTATTTCAGCAACGGCTCCCATGCTCACAACAAGATGCACTTAACAGCAATGTTGGATCTGGTTACTGCATCCATTCTTGTGGATGATGAGCTTCATGTGCCATATTTTATCTGTGTAGAATAGATGTTCCCTAATATTTACCAGCCAATTAAGTCAGGTGATGAAAAATGTTACTTTGATTCTTCCCAGAAACAATTACATGTGTTTACTCCAGGTAGAAAATCCCATTTCTTCCAGAAATTGTACAGAAAAGGTTTATTTGCAGAATTTTATTGTTGTTGTTGTTGTTGTTTTTTTCATCTAAAAATCAAGTAATCTTTTTTATCAGATCTTAAGAGGGAGAAAGATTTTTTTTAACAATTCCAGTTTGACCACAATTCCAATTTCTGGATGATATTATTTCTCAACAGATAGTACTGTCAAAATGATCTTACAAAGAAAATGGCAATAACCAATTTCTGTCTCTCAAATACAAACTTCCTTTTAGTTAAACTTCGCAGGGGAGAAAAAGAAAAAAGAAATATCAATAAGTAAAGGCTGATATGTCAGCAAACAGGAATTCTATATATTGACAATTTCCAGGGGCTCTTTGAGGTTTGGTGTCTGAAAAAGTTTTCCAAGTAATGCTGAAAACTGAGCAGCATTGAAGGAGAACATTTTACAATTTCTTGTATGCAGTCAACTGTGAAATTTTCATTTCCATGTTGGGTTTTTTTTTCATCAGTTCCTTAATTAAAACTCATCAGAAGAATGATAAACATGAACACTTGAACATTTTGATAAGAATAGTTACTTTATGCTTTTGGTAAGCAATTTCAGTCTTGGAGGCTTTGGAGTCCAAGATTATAGGATTCTACAGTGGTACAAATCAATGTCTTTATAGGACATAAGTGCTTAAAATATAACAGGCCAGATGCTGGTATCAAGATGCTTCTGATGCTAAATATTTTATGAAAATGATCTGTGATACACACAATGTATGTCATCCTGTGGAGTTCACTAAAGCTTGAAGTTGGATCTAATTTCTGATCTCCTTTTCCTCCACTGGCCAAGTCATCTCACTGGAGTCTGTTGATACTTTACATCTGGAACATCTGGAATATGGAAGGGTTTCTCTTCAGCTGACATGTACCTGATCTGCAGTGTGGATGAAGGCAAAGACACTGCTATGTCTTCTGATGCTTACTACTTCTCAGAATAGAAAACAAAATAATCATATATGGGCCCAACATCTAGCGTCTGTGGAATACTTTGGTTGTGCCATAACAAGCTCTGCTGACACTGACCAACAAATTATATAACATCTAGGTTTAAAAAAATGTCTCACTCAAGAGACACAAACTCCGTTGTCAAAGACACAGCGTAGAAAATCACCATGGTATTTCCCATTCTGAGAGATGTATCTATATATAAATACCTAAGTGGAGAATGCAACGAAGACTAAGGAGGCTCTTGTCAATAGTGCTGAGACAGAATAAGAAGCAATATGCAAAAACTGGAACAGAAAATGTTCCAACTAAACATTATGAAGTGCTTTCCTTTGTGGATGACTGAGTACTGGAACAGTTTGCTATGAAATATTGTGGGGTCTTCTCCTTGGAGATCTCCAAAAGCTGCCTGGACATGGTGCTGAGCTCTGGGTATCCCTGCTAGAGCAGGAGTTGGAGCAGATGGATCCAGAGGAAACTTCTAATTTCAACCACTCTGTGATTTTGTCATCACAGAATTGTGATTAGGTATAAATTCAAGAATTTGAAGAGAGGATTACAGCGAAGCCTCAAGAAGAATGAAGCATGGCCCCTCATGGCCTCTTGCCACTTTACACCTGTAACACTTGGTGCTTGAAAAATAAGAGCATAGGCAAATTTCCCCATCTTCTTTATAGCACCATCTCCCAATTCATCAGTTCTATTTTTGCCCAGTGCCAAAGCCCATGAAAATATCTGGGAACTTATTGAAACTGCAAGATCTTCTTGTTTGCACATTTCAGCTTGTACTTTTTGATTAACCAGCTGTGCTTGCAGTACAATTACTGTAAGATCTGGTGCAGATGGCTAGTGATTGGTATTTTGAGACCCACTTTGTATCCAGAAGTCTAGTTTCACATCAGAGCAAAATCTCATCACAATAAAAATTTCTAAGTTAATTCATTTAAAACTTTTCTTGTTAATGGGAAATTGAGCCAATATTGGTATCAAGAGATTTCAGGCTATGGAAAACAGTCATCCCCCCGGATGTCCTACAAAGAGAGAGCAAATTTTCCAGATTAGTTTTCCCACTTCTCTTACAAGCTGTATTTCTTGCTGCCTACACATTAAAAAAATGCTGGCAGATTTATCCTGCCACAAAATCTCACATATCATTCTGAGCATCTCTAGTACAAATAGCTCTCCTCCAGCTGAAAGGCTTTTTTAGCAATTCACAGCTCACTGGAGAACTTCTGCCCAGATTGGCCTTTTATTTTATCAAATATTCTCTGTTTCCAAGATGAAGATTTATGACTTACAGCCACCTAACTTGCCTCAAATGTCTTCAAATTGCTAATGGTTGAAATATGCCCAGCCTGTGGGAACATATATGTCTCTATCATCCTGCCTCTGTGGCAGAATTACAAGGAAGCAGCAGATAGATGAATTTATGCTTTGCTATGCCTGTAACCTCTGTCAGTCCCAGCACTAGCAGGATTATGCCTGTACCAGATTGCAATGGATAATTAGCACGATATCATCCAAGCACGCAAAATATGTTTATCCACTTAGAGGGTTTATTTCCTTCAAGAAATATTTGACTCACATAAACTGCAGAATTGAATATTTTCAAAAATAGACTCCTTCTTGCATTCATGAATCATCTGTGGTCTACAGCTATGACATTACACATTATGTGAGTTTATATTCCACCCTATGTAATAAATGATCTTCAAAATTAGGTGTGATACAGATTAAATGTTAAATCAAATTATGTTAATATCTTCAAATGAGAACAAATTTGCATGAGTGAATTTATCAGATAGAAACAATTTTTGTTTCATAAACAGAAAAAGATTTTTTTTCTTAATGTAAAATATTCTTTCAGAGGTTGCAGTGAAGAAGACAGCTACCAGTCAGGCAAACAAGCACAAGCTTAAGTTAACCAGTGGCACAAACTGATTTAAATGTATCCCTCATAAGTATGGGATGTAAGAGATTGCTTATTTGCTCCACAACTGAGGACCTCTATTTCTATGAAAGTGCTTTGAAGGAACTTTACACAAGAAAATGAAAGCATATAGTGGGTACCACCTATAATATTCACTCTATGATAAAAGTTTTCTGAAATATAGGCAGCAATGAAGCCAGGTTAGAAATAATTTTCACATTTTTAAATAATGAAATGTTTTAAGCCTGCCTATAATCACAAAATTTGAAGAGGCCCTTCCAATACCTAAAGGGAACCTACAAGAAAGCTGGAGAGTAACCCTTTATCAGAAAGTATAGACATAGGGCAAGGAGGAATTATTTCAAATTAAAAGAGGCTCAGATTAGATACTTCAAAGAAATTATTTGCTATTAGAATGATGAGGCCATGGCATTGCTGCCCAGAGAAGCTGTGGATGCCCTATCCCTGGAGATATTCAAGGCCAGGCTGAGTAGGGCCCTGGACAGCCTGAGCTTATGGGAGGCAACCAGCCCATGGCAGGGGAGTGGAACTAGGTGATCTTATGTCACTTCCAACTGAACCCATTCTATGAAAATGTGCAGCCAAAAAAATTGAAATCTAAAGGTGAGGTGCTCTCTCCTATACCTTCTAGCATGGAAACTACCTATCTGCTACTTCTAGGGTGATGAATTCTTAGAACATCATGAGTTTGATCATAAAACCATAAGATCATAAAAATAGAAATAATCTAACCTTAAAATAATGTACAAACTATTTTGGTTACTTCTGAAGTGAGGAAGATGCAAAATATATGTATTTGTTTCAATGACAACTGCTCAGAGGGGCTATAGAGTTTCCACCCTCAGAGGCCTCATAATAGCTCTATGATAATACCACTAGATTCAGCCCTGAGCAACCTCCTCTAGAAAACACTGCTTTGAGCAGGTGGGTTAACTGACAGTCTTCATGAGTTCCTTCCAAATTCAACTATTCAGCTCTTATCACACGAACACCTACTGATTGTCACAAAATCATCTCAATTACTTTTTAAAGTGATGGAACTGAAGACTGAACTTTATCCTGAAACTTAAAATGAAACACATTTAAATGAAATTGAGAAATTAGTTATGAGTAATTCTGTAATGCCAGTTACAGATGAATGATTTCAAAATCTATACTACAGACTACTAACTTCAATTAAAGCTTTCTCATGATTTTTTTCAATAGCTTTCAGTTTTCTGTTTTCTTTCTTTTTTTACTTTCCTTCTTTTTTTAATTTACAAATCAAATGCTCATCTTTGCCACTATTTTTTTTTTTGCTTCTTCTTTTTATTACTTTACTTCCCTTTGCATAGATTTGTTTATTATGAAGTTTCAGTTATTAAATCCAAAAGGGTATGAAATTGCCCTAGAGTAAAATTTTTGCATGCATTCTTCACGTGACAGATAATAGAAAATGTAGTGAAAAATATACTATTTAACTCTTTTTATAACTACCTGTGAGATAACCTGCTGTTACAGATTATTGTAATATACTTTTTAATACAAGCAGATTGCATAGCATTCTTTTAGACGTAAGAATTGCTTGCAGTCATGTTTTATCATTAAAAATGCATCAAATTGTTTCTCTTTCATGGAGTGATATCTGAAAATTATGTAATCAGGCAATGGGAAATTAACTTTCAAGAAAGGAAGATGCTTTTAATCCAAGTGTTCTTGTGAATTAGCTGAGGTTCTGGAAGACTTTCACAATGTTCTTTCAAGGAAGAAAAATCACCTGCGTAGGGGGTCTTTGAAAAACAAAGGAATACAAATTTGCAGATTTATGACTGAAGATTTAATGTGAATTATCGATATGC
>NW_024884141.1:2131338-2222896 GCF_019232065.1 Centrocercus urophasianus | reverse complement strand
CAGATGAAGGAAACTGGCCAAGCTAACTGAGAAATATGTCACAATAAAAAACAAACAAACAAACAAACAAACAAAAAAAACCTTGAAAATAATAAGCGTTTTGTCTTATTTAGTTCAATAGGAAAACAAACAAAAAATGCATTACTAACAAATAAGTATTGAATACTCTTTAATCCATAAGCATTATGCATCAAAACACTCTATTTTCTCTCTTGTTTCTCACTCAAAATCCCAGCAGTGGATACCCAACATGGTACAAAACAAAAATTGCCTTCACGTCACTTGGTGTGCCTCATGCTATAATCTTTGTCATAGTAAGACAGAAGAATAGCCCGTCTGGATTTAGAATAAATGTTTATGATTTGCTCAAAATATCTTAAATGTTAAGCAAATTTGCCCTCATTTCTCAAGATAACATCTGGTCCTAAGAACAGTGAAATGACTGAAGAGATTGAAGGGCACCTTTTGCTTCTTAATCATGTAGACAAATATTTTGAAAGTAAATCGGTCATTTCATGACTCACACGTGCTCTCAGCTACCTCCAAAACAAAACCATTTTCAAGACTAATTAGATAAGATCACAAGTCCTTGAAGAAAAAACTGTGGAATTTAAAACAGGGCTGAATGTGACTTATTGTTTTATCTGACACTGAAAAGAAAAGGCTACTAATCAGATTTCACCTGCATATCTATTTTGCTTAACCTCTTCCATACAAAGTCAAAATGCCCTTTTAGTGGCTCTAGGCTACCACAACAAAAATTACGGCGTAAAGTAGTTCATACTGTTCATAAATGTCAGGATGATGAAGAAATGTTCAGGCTATATTCTGTGGAGATTTAACACAAGAAAACGCAGTATAGTTACAATGAAAATAGCCTTACAATAAAATTATCTTGTAATAGAAGAAGAGAAACTTTATTTTCTCCCAGAGAGAGATGTAAAAATATCACCCCTAGAGTTTCAGTCTGTAAGTATATAAAATACATATATGTATATATAAAACACATGGATTCATCAAGAAAACAAACAAACAAACAAAAAAACAAGAACAAAAATACAAACATGAAGTCAGTCTACCTTGGAACAGATTTTGTGGACATCAGTAACAAAGCGGTAGCAAGGCTTTTCAAATTATTTTCTACAACGTTCTGAAATGCAAATTAGGGCAAAATGATGAAATTCTTGTCAGATAGAAAATTGATTGTGAACCAGTCAGAGAGTAATTACCAGGAAGGTACACCAGCATTTAGACTTGAAAGATTTATCAAAAGCAGTTCCTAGAGGAATTTTTACAGAACTCACTAGTAACTATACTTCTGTCCTATCAGCCTTACTTTCAATATGTATACAGATTGAATTTTCAGCTGATAAAAAGGGAAGGAACAGGCACAAAAATTCAGTGTAACCTTGAGAAACTGAAAAAGACTGTACAACATCACTTAAGAGGAAAAGAAGCTGATGTTGTTTGATCCAAAAAAAGAAAAGGCAGAAGAATATCACCTTAATAGTTTTCAAATATAGGGGAATCCTTGCAATAGTAAAAACAGTAATACATTGGAAAAATATGCAGTAAAAAAATCTGTGAAATTGAAAGTTTCTAAAAGTTTAGACTTTTCTAGAGAGTTTAGACAGACTGAAGACAAAATATTCTAGGAAATAATTATTTAGGTGGAAGTGTAGATAAAAGAGAATTTCAAGTTGCTTTCCTTGACTCATTTTCTATAATTCTAAAAAACAGACTCCTCTTCCCTTTGTCTGTTGTTTGCCTCCAAGAAGAGCAAACAATTCATTCACAATAGGGACCAAAGCTTCTCTACAGGCTGAGAAAATCAAGATAATAATGGTGGTTGACATACAGCTCCTTTATTTTGTACATCACAGAATCCTTGACAAAGGAAACAAACATCATTATCTTCTTAAGTGAGATATGAAAAAGATGAAATCTTCCCAAGGTCAATTGCAGAGCCAGTGACAGTAAGAGGAAGGGCTGTCATGTCTCTCAAGCTCTTATCTCATCTTCTGTGTAACACAGTATGCTAGTTCATTCACTGACTTATTCATGTGGTTCATTCTGTATATCTTTTAATTCCATAACAGGACTTCTTTTGAGCTTCAACTCAGCTTTCATAAGCACGCAATGGAGGCTGAATAACAAAACATCCTGCAAGTGGGCATTGCTTTCGCAAGGGAAGGTGAACCAGAGGATCGACAGTGATCCTTTAGTAAGGTAAATTATTAATTAGCTATGTGACTCTCTAATAAGCCAAGGCAATTCCTTCACACATAATTTTGCATACTAATATCTAGAATATACCTTGTAAAACTGGTTGAAGCCAGTTTGTTGTGAAGTGGAGGTACTGTGAACAGTGGTACTTGTCACATATACATCACTATAAGAACAGAGGAAGATGTACTATAAAAAGAAGGGATGCAATTCAGAAGGACTTTGACAGGCTAGAAAGGTGGGCCCAGGTGAACCTGATGAGGTTCAACACAGCAAAGTGCAGAGTTTTGCATTTGGGAGTGCGCTTTTTGCACTCCACTTCTGGGAGGAATCCCAGGCATCCATACAGACTGGGAGGAGTGGTCCTTGAGAGCAGCCCTGCTGAGAAGGACCTGGGGGTCTTGATAGATGGAAAAAACATGAGCCAGCAGTGTGCCCTCATGGCTCAGAAGGCAAATGGTATCCTGGGCTCCATCTGAAGAGGGGTGGCCAGCAGGGACAGGGAGGTGATTTTCCCTCTCTACTCTGCTCTTGTGAGGCCCCATCTGGAGTACTGTGTCCAGGTCTGGAGCCACCAGTACAAGAAAGACAGGGAGCTGTTGGAGAGGATCCAGAGAAGAGCCACAAAGATGATCAGGGGACTGGAGCACCTCCGCTGTGAGGACAGGCTGAGGGAGCTGGGCTTGTTCAGCCTGGAGAAAAGAAGGCTGCAGGTGACCTCATTGCAGCCTTTCAGTACCTAAAGGGAGCCTACAAACAGGAGGGGAATCAATTCTTTGAAAAGGTTGATAACTGCAGGACAAGGGGAAATTGAGGGAGGAAAGATTTAATTTGGATGTCAGGGGGAAATTTTTTACAGAGAGTGGTGAGGTGTTGGAACAGGCTGCCTAGAGAGGTTGTGGATGCGCCTTTCATTCCTGGAGGTGTTCAAGGCCAGGTTGGATGGGGCACTGGGCAGCCTGGTCTAATATTAAATGGGGAGGTTGGTGGCCCTGAATGTGGCAGGGGGGTGGAGATTCATTATCCTTGAGATCCCTTCCAACCCTGGCTGCTTTGTGATTCTGTGAAGGAAAGCTGCAGTACAAACTCAACCCCTCCATCTTCCTATCTAGAGCCAGTCTGCAGTGCTAAGAGATGACACAATGACTATCCATAAAGAGGAATCAATGAGACTCAATGGAGGTGCTTGTTTGTAGAAGGTACTAATATACGTTAGTTATATAACTCTCCTTTTGTCACAGTTTCTCTCACAATTTGGGATTGAAATTCTATAAGTATTGTGCCATCAGTGCATCAGATTAATTGTTCTTGCTGGGATCCAAAGATCTTCTGGGCCTGGACTCTGATGCTGAGCTGGAGTTGCATACATATTGCTGCAAAGCCAGGATCTGAGCCCCAGTCTCCACTTACAAACTGTTAATATTAAGCTAAGTTCACCTAAACAAATTTTTCTTCCCTCTGAATCCTTCTCCATGATCTCATTCGGTATTTCATTTTCTTAATTTAAGCTGGGCTTTGCACATTGGCTACATATTCAGGTAGAAAAAAAATCAAGACATTTCCTTTTGGTACAACATCAATTGAGCTAGAAAACATGACTGAATAAATACTAAAATAAAATAAATATGAAAAAAAAAAAGCAAGAAGAACAGTAAGGGTAAATACATCATCTTTCACTTTCCCTTTAAAACTGTTCCTGAATAATATGTGTGTTTCTGAAACATTCCTCATATTCAATTTGGCTTGAAAAATGTGTTGTGCAGAAAGTTTGAAAAATCTCATTAAGAAAGATGTTCTCTTGACATTGGGTACATTTCAAACAAATGAAACTGTTTAGTAGAGGTGATATATTTGTTCTTGTTTTAGTTTTTCATTATTGACAAACAACTGCTATTTACAAGTAAGAGATCCAGATTACATTGTTACACGCTTTCTACTGACTATACAATTACACACACTTCTCTCAGACCATGTCTGCTTAAAATCTGCCCTGCCAGTTTTTTAGTTGTGGTCAATTAAACACTGCTCTATCGCGGGAGGCAAACCATTACTCACAGACACTCAGTTGGCTGCAGAATAAAACAGGCTCTCACAGACTTGTGGATGTTTGACAACCTGTTCTGTACAGCTGTGCACTGAGAATGGAGGACAGAATGCACTTCCAGTTCAGCTCCTGCAATGTATAATTACATTTATAATGTTATTGTCAAGAAGTCATCCTGCCTACAATTAAATCTGTGCATCATTAAATAGTCGCTGCTTCACTATTTACAACAGCAGTGTATTTAATTTCTCACGATATTACTCCCCAAAACTATTTTGATGATTTGACATATTTTAATTAGCTCCAAAGTAGTGTTCTTCCTTTGTCAAGTATGCCCAAAAGAAATTCTTGTACTCAGAACAACAGTAGCTATCTAGGAGTGAGGATACCACAAGGTCAATGTCCAAGATTTAATGGATCTGTCCCTGGAGGTGTTCAAGAACCATGGAGATATATCACTGAGGGATGTGGTTAGTGGGCATGGTGGAGGTGGGTTGGTGGTTACTCTTGGTATCTTTGAGGTGTTTTCCAACCTTAATGATTCTATGATTCAGAAAAAAGTATAATTATTTTTTTAAAATCTGTGGATAGTTGTTTCCAACCAGCTTTTACCAAAGTTTCAAAGCCCTCTTTTTTCAATTTCTGAAATAAATCTGGAATTTCATTGTTGCCATTAACATGATACCATCCATCCATGGCAAAGGCAATGCTAAACTGTGTCTCCCCAGATCACGTAATTGCAACAAGAACTCTCTATTTTCACCCTAACTGACATCTCGAAATGTGCAATATGTCAGGCCTGTAAGTGGCAAGGAAGGTGAAGGTGAGACCAGTACAGGAATGAGAGCAGAGCTTGTAAAGAATCTGAGCCCACCATGTGCATGTAAGCACAGGTTAAGTAACACGTAAGCACAGCTGAAACACAGTGTGTGCATCAACTGCGCACACAGCTGCCAGCTCCTGATGTCTCCAGCCCTTCCTGTTAAATCAGGTTTTTGTGGGTTATTGCTACATGTAGATTTCCTTGGTAACAATCACCAAGGTTGTTTTGGCATGACAGGGTTCCCAAGGAGATGAAAGCAGTATCCCACTAACATTCCCCCATTTACTCCAAAACATGCTCCTGCACACAAAGGTTTTTCTCTTCTTGACTTTACAGCTCATGAGAATGCTTTGAGCATGATGCAAAAGCAGGAAACCTTTGTGTTATTCCCAGCCTGAGCACTGCTATGCACTATATGAGATGCTCCAGGCTGGTTTAGGAGTAGCTCTTGGGAAGCTGAGTGCCTTCTTCTAGGCACAATGTTGAACAGCTGGGAGAAATGCTGTTACCACTGTCCTTATCTATTGCAGTCATCAAATGAACTGAATTAGGTTGTATAAATGCAAGCTGATGGTACTGGAAAAGTGCATTCATCCAAGCATGGGAATTTTTCTAAAATACTAAGACTCTTCCACTGACAAATATATCCAATTTCTGATACTAATGTTAGGAAGAAATATTAAAACAGTCTCTAAAGGAAAACTCGTAAGACAGGAATTACACTTTTGAGGAATGGAGCATCTTTATCATGCAGCAATAAGAATGGTGAAGGGAACTCAGTGCTGACCTGATACAGCAATACCATCCAGGATGTTCCAGGCTGATTGCACCCAAAAAAACAACTAGCCACTCTTTGTTAAATTAAGCCAGATCTGTAGGGTCTGTAGCTCTAGTGGGCATAGTGGAGGTGGGTTGATGGTTACACTTGGTATCTTCAAGGTCTTTTCCAACCTTAATGATTCTATGATTCAGAAAAAGTATACTTATTTTTTTAGAATCTGTGGATATTTGTTTCCACCAGCTTTTACCAAAGTTTCGAAGTCCTGTTTTTTCTAGAGCTGTCCACATCACTTGCTCAGGAGTGTGCCCAGTGCTAAGGCAGTCACTCAGCTTGCTCCTGTCATGAAAGCCCTGGTACAAGGATTTTATGTCTCTATCAGCACCATGAATACAATCTCCAAAGGTGACTAGTGCGTAACTAAACACAAAGAAACTTCCCACAAGTACTTTGAGCTTCCCAACTCCCCTCCCATCCTTCCTAATAAGACAAACACCTAAAAAGCAAAAACAGTTTGTTTGTGGGTTGTTTTTTTTTTTTTTTTTTTTTTTGGCTTTTTTCAATGCTTTCTTCAGCTGACCCATTTTGTGATGGAAGAAAAACTATGGAATTTGAGGATCAAATTCCAGTGCAAAAATTCCATGGTTTAATGCTCTATCTTTAAGGTAAGGCAGAGAACGAAATATAAAATCATAGAATCATTAAGGCTGGAAAAGACCACTAAAGTCATCTAGTTTACTCATCAATCCATCCTCACCATGTCCACTAAACAGTGCTCCTCAGTGCCACATCTCCACATTTCATGAACATATCCACACTCCACGAACACCTCCAGGGATGGTGAATCCGCCACCTCCCCAGGGCAGCCTGTGCCAATGCCTCTCTGCTCTTACAGAGAATATTTTTTTCCTAAAATCCAACCTGAACCTCCCCTATGAAGCTGTGGTTCAATCTTGAAACGCTCATCAGATATATTAGGTTGGAAAATCCTCTCCTCCTACTCAACTGTTCCAAAAGTTTCTAAATAACGTATGTGAACTGCTTACTCTAAAGTAGACAGATATACATGATCTAGCACTTGGCAGGCTGGATCACTGACTTTGAAATAAGTTTGTTTTACTCTTGGGCCCTAGGTGCAAACAGTGAAGAGCAATAGTTTAATTTAGTGGAACACATGTCTGCAGCTTCTTTTTTTATTGCCATGGAATACTTATTCAAATTAATCCAAGGTTTTCAATACTTTTAGGCACTGGAAATTATGTTTAGGCACTTGAATAAGTGCTCTTCTGCACCCACAAGTTTCACTCTAGTCAAATTGCAAATGCTCAAAACATATGGACCACTAGATGCTTTTGTTTGGATATTTCCACACTTTATTCCACAGCCATTTCTGCATGTTCTTAATGAGATTTGAGTTAACTCAGAGTAGTTGAATTAAGCACCTTGATACCTATAAGACAGCTTTCGTTAGCACTTGGGAGACCTTTTCTTGATATAAGCATCATAGTAGTTGTGTTTAGATTTCATAATCTTAAGAAAGTCTTAAGAAAGAATGTCAAAACTTACCCATCTGGTTTAAACTGACAGTCCCCTTTCAGAACCCTCCCCACTGCAAAATATGCACCAGCCCTCATACTCTTTATCCCACAAAATGTTTGTTCTGCCCAACCTTCCTTCTGCTGCTGCAGAATTTACTGCTCAATATTGTTAGCATAATGTGTTTGAAAAATAATGCCATAATAAAAAAATATCTATTTTCTAAATGCCAATCATAAGGATACAGATTACACTTAGCACAATTGGAAAGCATTCATCCCCATTAAGCAGGAACAATTGCTGGACAGCTCCACGAGCTGCTCCTGCCGATCAGCCGATGGCAGAGCTTCACAAACATGAAGAGCCAACAGCAACAAAGTGGACTTCTGTGCATTTCACAGGTTCAAGGAAGAAATAAATGGATTCCAGAAAAAAACAGTTGTAACTAGTGCTGTGAAGTGCTCCAACTCCCATTGCACATCTCAGAAATTTTCGATTTACAAAGTTTTCCAGATTCTTGATTTCCCAAGAATCTTAGCTTTCATTTTCCTCTAATCTTTTATTTTTTATTTATTTATTTATTTATTTATTTATTTATTTATTTATTTTGAGGAAAGCGTGCTCTATAATTAAGAATGGTAAATAAAGCACTCCAATATAATTAATTTTTCAAAATATTTCCCTTAATCTCAATGCGTTGGAGTTTCTAGTATATGCTTCTGTGAATACAAAGACTTATAAAAGACCCTCAAATCTGAAGATCAAATGAAAAACAAACACTTTGCAACTATGGTAACTGCTGGTTGTTTTTGGAGTTGTTATGGAGAGAGTTCACTGAGAGAAATAAAAATAAGAGTTAGGATACAGTTCCGGTCCTGCTTTCATTAACTCTGGGATATATTAAAATGGACCTCCAGAGAATCAGAGAATAATGGAATAACTCAAATTGGAAGGGACCCCTAAGGATTATCAAGTCCATCTCCTGGGTCCACATGGGGACCAACTCAATATCAGACCATAATTTCACCAACAGCTTTGTTCTCTATAAGGATGTACAAACCTACTACTAATTAGAGAAGTACTGAATTGCATGCTTGCTGAATTTTCCTCCAGCCCTGCCCCTGCTCACGGCAATGACCTGAACTCCATCAGGCTTTGGGATCCTCAGTGAACTACCCAGTGGCCGAGATGGGAAAAAAAGGAAATTAAAACCCTATGAAAACAAGCAGTGGTAGTCAGAGTTCTTGCAGGTTTATTTCATTACAACTGGAGTCAGATGTTGATTGACTCCCCAGCCTTCCAAGAAGGAAAGCCCACCAATTCTAGGAATACTGAAAAACAGGAACAGAATGTCAGCAACAAAGCAATCTGACCTACCAAAGCAGCAACACTGTCAAAACTGTAGTTAACTTATCACCAAAAGCCTTGGAACTGGTGAATGCAATGAGACATTTTGTCCAGTCTTGCTCATTAAACTTGGAGTTCGTGTTCTGATTTCTGAAGAAGTCATATCTGAGTTTACCAGAGATTTCTGAGTTTACCATCTAGAAGAAAGTGAGGAATTATCCTAATTTCTAGGAAACAATTTCAGGTTGTCAAAACACCTAAGATTCAGAAAGATTGACACCAAGGGATTCCAAGTGATGACTTACTGGCAAAATAAGGAAAAAAGGCTGTATTTTAGGCTGCATTTGTCAATTCTGACCTTCCTAATTCACTTTGATATGCCTTCTGCACTCCTGTTAGAAAGACTTCTGCAGATAATCATGTGGAAGGATCAGGAGCTTGCATGCTTTTTCCCAGGGAAAAATTTTCAAGTAATTTTAAAGGCTGGGATCTCATATAACTGTTTCACATATATGTCATGATATCCTCTGTAATGACCAAAATAATAATAATAATAATAATAAAATAAAAATAAATAAATAAAAATAAAAGGTACTTTTGGGTATGGCTCATTTATTCATTATTAGTATTTGGTTTTTGATGAGTTCAGTCTAGGAGTGCTCTCTTCAGGGAGAGGTTTTGTGTTTCCTGAAGTTCCAGTTGAGGAAATTAATCTGTTTGAAGCAAAAATGATGTTTCCTCAGTCTTCAGAATACAGACCCCCAACCATAATAAGTAACACTGGTGTCCAAGTATTTGCAATTCACACTTTTAGGAAGGTACTTTAACAGCTGCACCACACTGACTGAACATGTGGAAAACATGTAGAGATGTCCTTCTTGAGAAGATAGAATTAACAACAACTAGTGAAGAAGAACATCAATAGAACAACTTCTGGGGAAGGGAAAGTGGATATGTAAGCAAGACAAACTGTCTGAATAGTGGTTTTGTAAAGGACTCAGTCAGTTTGAGAATCATGGCTCTTTTCTCCTTCTCTAAGTAATAGTTCCTCTAAGTGTCTGCTCTCTTTTCAAGGTGTTTAAAAGCCCTTCTGAAACCAGCCTTGGAAGGCAGCCAGCAAGTCTCTTCCACAGTGCAGAGGAAGTGCAGCTGAATATCAATTGATTTTACTTTGTAATACTCTGAGATTTGAACTGCGCATCCAATGTAGAGGGGAAGAGGGACTGAATTTTGCATAACTCACTCTGTTAAAATAAACAGTCCAAAACAGAAAACTGTGACTAGTTAATGTGAATTGTCTTTGCCATCCAAGTGTCACAATGCAAGCTTCCCACTAGAATTGTCGGAGGCTGGATAGCTCCTGCACTTCTGATAGATGTCATATGGATCAAACCAGTAGAGCTGTTTCCCTAGCAAAACTGGAGGACTGCAGTATATTGCAGGCTGCAGAAAAGACCTTTTGAAACGCTGGTGAGATTGCCTTCTAGACAAGAAAGAAACTACCTTTCTATCTACCTTCGCCATTCCAGTGTGTCATGGAAATCCATATGCATTAACAGTCGACTCAATATGACGTCCTTCTAATATCACTAGCATTCATCTAGAAGAGAGAAAAGCACCAGGCTGAGGGCTTTGGGCATTTCCTCCTTTGGCAAGAAGAAGACTTTCTGAAAGACTGCTGTTAATTCAGATAGAATCAGCTAGCATCCAGCCTTTGACAGCTGCAGAGTAAGAGGAAGCAGAACAGATTGTTATATGATGAATCTGCCTAGGAGCTACATAATGTCCATCTGGTATTAGTGATATTGTGCAGCCAGAATGTAACTGTGAAAAAGAACATAATCAAAAAGTGCATATAGGACAGAAAAAGGCCATTATTGACTTGACAGGCCCTACCTAGGCTCATAGACCTCCTCATGACACAGTTTGGATATCAAAGAGAAATATTTGCCTAGCTTGAAAGAGCACTGAAATAGCTAGAAAGCAAACTGGGGAGCTGAGGTGAGATGCACACAGAAGAGATCTATTTTCTCAAAAAAGTATAAAACAGGAGCCTGATCAGTTATATATCATCATTAGTCTTAACAAGGGATTTGCAGTCACTTGGATTAATTTTGTTGAATACTTCAATGCTATGCTAGTGTTTGTCTCCAAAATCACTAACATGCAATTTTGACTCAGAGTATTGATTGAGTCACTCTTTCTCGCTTGCAATTATCAATGAGTCAGCAATTTTACTCAGCCCAATGTGTTCAGATATTGATTATCTTTCATGATTCTGCATGTGTTCACTGAGGAATTGATGCTGTCTAAATGAAAAATACTTTAATCCATTTTGTCCATAATAAATGTAAGAACTCATAATCTGTCAAGATGTGGAGAGGAAAAAGCAGGTGACTCCATACATTCCACCAAATAAATGTTAAACAATGGAGATTGTGGTCTTAATAAAAGTTTGGACAGATATTAGGTAAAGAAAGATAGATATACTTAAATCAAATTGCTGTCAATAATCAGTACAATTAACTTCAGATCACTTGAAGAAAAGATTTGTACAAATGTATTAACCAGAAGCATAAACTGGAAAAATACATTTTGGAGAGCAAAAAATGGAAGTGACTGGATACTCCCAACAAAAGGCTTGCATGAATGAACAAAAAGATTCCTACTAAATTTAAACATAAGAAATATGCATGACAAGTCAGATCAGCTGGAAGGAATTTTGAGACTCTTAAAGAACACCAGTATGGAATTCAGAAAGCCAAAGCCTGCCTGGAGTTGAATCTGAGAAGAGACACAAAGAGCATAAAGAAAGGTTTCTTTATCTATACAGACAGTGAAAGAGATATGAACATGATGAAATGTGGGCTGACTGCTGAGTGAACTGGGGGACTTCATGATAAATGACTAAGTACCTCTGAATGCCTTCTTTGCCTCATTACATACTTGTATGAGAAGCCTTCAGGAATCTCAGCCCCTGAGATCAGATGGTAAGTCTGAAGCTATGAACACTTATCCTAAGTGTAGGAGGATCAGCTTATGGAGCACTGAAACGATTAACTAATGGGACCTAATAATTTACACCCATATAAGCTGAGAGAGTTGGCTGATGTCATCATGAGGCCACTTCCAGTTATCTTTGAAAGGTCATGGTACTGGGAAGATTCCTAAGGACTAACAGAAAGCAAACGCCATTCTCATCTTCAAGAACAAGAGGGAAGAGTGAGAGATGTACAGCCCTCAACCACACCTTAATCACTGGGGAGGTAATGGATCAGCTATTTCTGAGAACTGTTTTCAAACCCTTATGCTTAGCGCACAAGAAAGTGTTTGGGGATAGTCAGTGTGAATTTCTGAATGGGAAATTGTGCCTCTCACCAGAGTGAGAACCTTCTATATTGAGATGAGCAGCTCAGTGGTCAAGGAAAGGGCAGTATAGGTTCTTCACCTTGACTAGCAAAGCCAAAGGGCTGAAGAACAAATTGCTAAGGAATTAGATCTGCCATACGAAAAGTGGCCAAGAGAGTCAGAACTGTTTTGAGAAGAGATGGCTCTGAGGGATCTTATTAGTGTCTTCAAATATCTAATGAGGATCAAGAAAGAAGATGCAGTCTTTCCTCAGTTGTACCCAGCAACAGGATGAGTAGCCACAAACTGAAGTACACTAAATGCAAACTGAGCACAGTAAAAAATATTCTTTGACTGTGAGGGTGGTCAAAATAGGTTACCTAAATGGGTTGTTTGTGAACATCTTAAAGACATTCAGGTTCTGACCAGGCATAATCCTGGGCAAGGCGTTCTGGTTGACCTTACATTGAACATGAGGGTTGGACCAGATGATGTGCAGAAGTCCCTTCCTGCATCAAGTATTCTGTGACTCATGATTCTGCATGAAGATATACTCACATCACCAGCCTTTCAAGAAAATATAACATGACTGCAGTCAACTTTGCAGTCAACTTTGGAAAACTCAAGGACTAGATGTTTTTCACAAGGATCTACACAAGACAAACCCTGCTAGGCCCTGAGAATTGAGAGAAGCATATTCAAATTCCCCCAGATTGGGGAATCACACAGAATGACCAGGGTTGGAAGGGACCTCAAGGATCATGAATCTCCAACCCCCCTGCCACATGCAAGGCCACCAACCTCCCCATTTACAGAATCACAGAATCACAGAATCACCCGGGTTGGAAGGGACCTCAAGGATCATGTAGTTCCAACCCCCCTGCCTAGCAGGGCCACCAAACATACACATTCAGATCAGGTTGCCCAGGACCCCGTCCAACCTGGCCTTAAACACATCCAAGGACGGGGCATCTACAACCTCCCTGGGCAGCCCGTTCCAGGGCCTAACCACTCTCCTTGTATAGAACTTCCCCCTAACATCCAACCTAAATCTTCCCTCCTTCAACTTCGATCCATTTCCCCTAGTCCTGCTGTTGTCAGCCCTTTTGAAGAGTTTACTCCCCTCGTGGGTGTAGGTTCCCTTCAGGTATTGATAGGCTGCAATGAGGTCACCCCGCAGCCTTCTCTTCTCCAGGCTGAACAAGCCCAACTCCCTCAGCCTGTCCTCATAGGGGAGGTGCTCCAGTCCCCTGATCATCTTAGTCGCCCTCCTCTGGACCCTTTCCAAAATCTCAATGTCTTTCTTGTACTGAGGGCTCCACACCTGGACACAGTACTCCAGATGGGGCCTCACAAGAGCCGAGTAGAGAGGGACGATCACCTCCCTGTCCCTGCTGACCACCCCTCTCCTGATGGAGCCCAGGATCCCATTTGCCTTTCGAGCTGCCAGAGCGCACTGCTGGCTCATGTTCAGCCTCTCGTCCATCAGGACCCCCAGGTCCTTCTCTGCCGAGCTGCTCTCAAGGACCACTCCTCCCAGCCTGTACGGGTGCCTGGGGTTCTTCCGGCCCAAATGCAAAACCTTGCACTTTGCCGTGTTGAACCTCATTAGGTTCACCCGAGCCCAGCCCTCCAGCCTGTCGAGGTCCCTCTGAATGGCATCCCTTCCTTCCACCGTATCAACCGCACCACTCAGCTTGGTGTCGTCAGCAAACTTGCTGAGGGTGCACTCAATTCCCTCATCGATGTCATTAATAAAGATGTTAAAGAGCACCGGTCCCAAGACAGACCCTTGGGGGACACCACTTGTTACCGGCCTCCACCTGGACATAGAGCCATTGACCACCACCCTCTGTCTGCGGCCTTTCAACCAGTTTCTTACCCATCGGGTCGTCCACCCATCAAATCCACTTCCCTCCAATTTGGAGATGAGGATGTGGTGGGGGACCATGTCAAAGGCCTTGCTCAGGTCCAGGTAAATGACATCAGTCGCCTTCCCTTCGTCCACCAATGCCGTCACTCCATCATAGAAGGCCACAAGATTAGTTAGGCATGACCTTCCTTTGGTGAAGCCGTGCTGGCTGTCTCGGATCACATGCTCATTCTTTATGTGATCGAGCATGTTGTCCAGGAGGATCCGTTCCATGATCTTCCCAGGCACGGAGGTGAGACTCACCGGCCTGTAGTTCCCCGGGTCCTCCCTGCTCCCCTTCTTGTATATGGGAGTGACGTGACCCTTCCTCCAATCATCCGGGACCTCACCTGACAGCCACGACTTCTCAAATATGATGGAGAGCGGCTCGGCAACCACCTCAGCCAGCTAATCATTTAATAGCCAGATTATCAGCCAGATAATCATTTAATACTAGACCAGGCTGCAACAGGATCCAGTTTATACATACCTGATGTGATATCCTAACAAATGGGCAACATTGCCACTGTAAGAAATGGATCATGGAGTATACTTCCAAGCTGACTTTGACTTCTGGGTTCTTTCTTCAAGAGCTTATTTCCTTCTCAGAGGAGGGAGCGGAACTCTGAAGGGTGATATTAAACATTGAAAAACAAGTTGCTGTTCTGAATTGCCCTCTAAACAACAGCATATCATTAAAAGTAATTCTGCTATGGCTCCAGAAACTACATGAACTGGTTCAATTGCTTTTTCCGAGAGCTATTGATTCTGCCAACCTTAATGTCCTGTATTTGCATATCCTAATATTTCCAATATCTCGAAAATCAAGAAATACAAAGTAGAAGTTTTTCCAATTCTTGAATCTAATTACAAACAAATGACTTTCAGTCTTCAGCCTCACAGCACCTTCATGGGCAGTAGAAACAGACAGTGGCTGATTACAGCAAAGGTGGAAATCTCATGGACTGCAAGGGAGAATCACCTTTGTGTTTCCATGCTGTGTTTAAATGTCTGAAAAGGCCTGGAGGACTTTTGGGATGCTTTTATGCTGCTGGGTGATAAACTGAATCTGCAGTTGTATGGGAGATGAAGGAAGGAACAAAAGGAAGAAAATCCACAGTATGAGACTTTAATGATACTAGTGATTTAAAAAAAGTTGGTTTTAACAAGAGGAGATTTCAGACCTTTCTCGTGGGCATTTAGAGGTAGGGCAAAATGAGGTGAATTATTTGGTTACAGATAAAAACAAAAAAGTAATATGAAGCTCACATTATTCCAACATAAAATTGAATTATCTACACTTCTGTTACTGAATAGAGTGTTTTAATATGGAGCCTTGATTCAGATTGTAAGTGCCTTATGTACCAAAAATAGGAAATGAGCAGTAAATGGTTTTACAAGGACATTATAAGAAGTCTTGGAAATATGATTAAGCTCTAAATGAAAACAAAAAGCTAATTTAAAGATTGCTTTTTTTCTTTCTTGTTTTTTTTTTCTTTTTGAAGTGCACAATGGAAGAAACCTCATCATGCACTGGGGGTATTATAGAGGTGATAAGCAGGCTAGATGGAGCCAAGTTACCCATGAGGTTTCTGCTAAATTTCAGAGCTGCCTAAAAATGGAGTAATTCCTTTATTTTCCTCAGTTCTGGTAACACTTTAGTTGCATTTTCATTCAGCTCTGAGGACTTTTCAAAACTGCTTTTCAAAAAGAATGAATCGATTGACGGGAGTGTAGAGGAGCTCAATGAGAATGATCTATTGGATGGAAACAGTTGTCCTCAAATTGTATAAGAAGAAGCTATCAAATGATTTGTCTTATTAATGTCACCTGCGGATATAAAAAAGAAACTCAATTTTCCCCTTCTGCAAATTTCCATCTGTTGGAAACACCATTTAGTTCAGAGTCTGAGGAGAAAACTTCAAAGAGGTTTTGTTTTGTTTTGCTTTTCTGAAAGAAAAAAAGCCACCTTAATTTTTTTGTAGGATTTTTTTCTATGTGCTATCTGTATATAGAACCTGAAAGTCAATCTGCCATACCTGAATGGAGGAATGGAGCAACTTAAAGTTGCTAAGTCCAGTAAGCTCAGCTAACATGTGTATGAACATTTGATATTATAAATTCTATCCCAGAAGTTATTCTGATTGTATTCTCCTGTTTTCTGAAGCCATATTTTTATTTTCTCCACCTCAAATAGATGTATCAAGATTTATATTGCTACAAGGAGATGTTAGCTTTTGCCAGACCCACAAGACAAATTATTCATTAAGCTGGAGAAGCTTTATGGTTGGGTTATGTTCCACGGGCAAAAACGTAGCAGAATGATGAATTGCATGGCTCAGGATTTTGTGTTTGTTTTTTTGATGAATACACTTCAAATGGCTGGGAAGGAGAAGGCTTTGCTGAAACTGATGGGTAACATAAACACAACAAAGTACAAATGTCACTTTCACTGCAAGTTTTTTTGCTTTAACTTTGCATTCTCTCTCTCCTTCTGCACACACATACGTATATTTAAAACAAGACAATGTTTATTTTTCTTATTTATGTATTTAGTAGCTTTCATTCCAAAGTGTTGTATTAAATAATTTGAATGACTGCAGAGAAGAGATCTGTAAGAAATTGTTAAGGATGCATCGGCCTTACGTATACAAACATATAGTTATAAGTGTGCATGAGATATTTATTGAGAATAACTGAAACCTTATAAAAATACCTTCTCAGAAATGTTCTTTACATACCTAACTGCCACCATCTGCATGTCTTCAGCAAAACTCCCTTACCTCCCTCTATGTCCTTCTTGTGTGTTATCTGAACAGTGCACTCCTGAAAGAGAGGATTACCTCTGTGCTTTTGTACCTAATAAGACAACAATTTCTAGGTGCCACCAGGTTGAACTCTGTATCTCCTGCTAAACACCAGAGCACAGCTGACATGTTGAGCTGCTCCAGGACTTAAACTTACATTTTATTCACTGTGCCAAGCAATCATAACAACAAACATCTGAGACAAAACTGACCCTCAGAGGGTATTTGCACCATGGCTTTGTGCACTATTTTGGCTGAACTCTTGACTAGAAAACATGTCTCAGCCTTTACTATTCCTTGACAAGCTTTTTTTTAAAAAAAAGAAATGAATGATCTAGAATTCACTATCTGCCTCCTCAGTGCAGAGCTCTGCATTTTAAAATACAATCTGCAAAAACAAAACTAGAGGCTAATTACTTCTGGTGAGACACATAATCAATTGAGAGATGCTGATTTATTTGCTTGGGTGAGTTTGCACTTGGGGGCTAGCCTGAGAATCCAGGTTATCTTCAGGATCCTCTTTAAAAAATGTTGGCCAAGAGGAGAATAAATCTGACACAACTTTTTGGACAGCTGCTTTGGTAGATTCCTTACCCTGTAAAACATCCTGGAGTTCACCTTAAAAAGAGCTGGAGTCTATACTGCCCTATGCACATATAAAGCCAGGTTCTTCATCCCAACTCATTACTCTGTTTATCTGTGGATGCTAACTTACCTGGGGAAATACTTGAAAGAGTGGAATGGGACAGTGCACTCTGTCCAGGATGGTTAGCATTTCCACAGAGGAGAGGACACAAGACACCACCTCCAGTTTCGATGCAACTTTCTTCAAGCACACATACTCACAGAGTAAGCATGGGGAATAGCGTAGCCACAAACTATTCATTATAGGTCAAGTGTTTTTGTGGCATAAATCAACACTACCCATCAGGGAGAAAGGAGCTTGCACAGATCACTCAGGCATTCCCAAAAAGGGCATACGAGCTCTTTTATTGCTTGGTACAGTGGAGTCACCTTCCCTGAAGATTTTTGAGAAACTTGTAGATGTGGCGCTTAGGGATGTGGCTCAGAGGGCACAGTCGTGATGGGTTAATGGTTGGACTAGATGATTTTTGTGGTCTTTGGCAACTTTAATGATTATGCGATTCTATAATTGTATTTTGCTTGGGAAATGCACTTCTACTATACCTTCAAATTGAAAAAGACATTAGTCTCAATTGTCTAGTAGACCTGATAATACAAATGAAGAGACATATAGAAATGGAGAAGAATGTGCTCACTACTTCAAGAAAATCCATACAGGTTTTATCTGCTGCAGGTAAGTAAATGAGCTGATAGAGACTATTTCCGAAGGCAGTTAAGGTAATAGCATTTGAAGGCATTTTTTGTATAACTGTAGGATTTGTCTCAGAATTTTATTAGAAAGAAGGTTAAATAGGCCTTCTTCCTCCCATTGTATCAATATAACATTGACAATTCTCTCCATTCTTGTTTGTGGGAAGAACTTGCCCTTATGTTTTGTCATAACTTTAACTATTTGGAGTTATTTCTGACAGGCAGGAAAAATTGAAAAGACAAATAGTGCCATGTATTTGAAGAAAGAGTAGATTTTTACAGCTCCCAGACAGCAAAAGGATTTTCCAGACCCAAAAGTAAATGCTTACAGCTTTACAGTCTGAATAGACCTTTCTATAAAATATCTGGACCAGACCATAAAGACACTTTCATTTTTCTTTCCGTATTGTTTCTTGATAGCAGAATTTCAAAAAGGACTTGCTCCTATTCTGTGGCTCATTCCTACCCGGTGGCTTTACCTGATTGCAGTTAAACCAGTTGTTCTACCTGCTATAAGACACTGGAGAACAAATTACATTTCTCCTCTTCTTTAGTCATGGCATAACATCTCCATTAATACAGAATGCCTTCAATTAAGACTCATCTGCTTTTGAATCACAGCTGAGGAAAAAAAAAATTAATGCAAAGATGAATTTTCCCAATCAAAAGCTATTACCTTGACCTTTGTGCCAGACAGATGGCATGATTGTGTCATATGGTGTGGTTGCAACATCAGCCCTCAAACTGCAAGAGTGAAAGTGATGCTCTCAGCCTCTGAGTTGCATGCTGTAAATAAGCTACTGCTGTAATGTAAGTTAATGCTTTAAGTTGGCAGATGACACCATGTTGAGAGAAAGTGGTGATCACCTTGGGGGTAGAAAGGCCCTTTAGAAGGATCTCTGGGCTGAGGCCAATGGAATGAAATTGAAAAAGATCAACTGCTGGATCCTGCACTTTGGCCTCCATAACCCCAGGCAGTGCTACAGGCTTAGGGCAGGCTTGGAAATGAACATGGGTGTGTTGGTCAGTGCTCAGCTGAACACGAGCCAGCAGTGTGTCCAGGTGGCCAAAAATGCCAACAGCATGCCGGCTTGTAATAAAAAAGTGTAGCAAGCAGGAGTAGGGAGGTGACTGTCCTCCTGTACTCAGATCTGGTGAGCCCACATCTTGAGTACTGTGTTCAGTTTTGGGCCTTTACCTACAAGAAAGACATTGAGGCGCTGGAGCGTGTCCAGAGAAGGGCACTGAAGCTGTGAGTGGGCTAGAGCACAAGGCTTATGGGAAACAGCTGAGGGAATTGGGATTTTTCAGTCTGGAGGAGAGAAGGCTCAAGAAAGACCTTATAGCTCTATACAACTACCTGAAAGGAGTTTGTGGTGAGATTGGAGGATGACTCTTCTCCCAGCTAACTAGAGATAGTATGAGAGGTAATGGCCTCAAGTCACACGAGGGGAGGTTCAGGTTGGATATTAGGAAAAATTTCTTCTCCAAAAGAGTGGTGATGCATTGTAACAGACTGCCCAGGGAGATGGTGGAGTCACCATCCCTGGGGTTGTTCAAGAAACATTTAGATGTTGTACTAAGGGGCATGGTTTAGTGGGGAATTATTTGTACTAGATGAAAAGTTGGGCTACGTGATCTTGGAGGTCTTTTCCAACCTTGAATGATTCTATGATTCTGTCATTCTAAGTATTTCTAGAAGGTCAAGAGGGAAGATTCTTCTCACCTAGTCAGCAGATAAGCACTGTGTCCAGTTCTGTGCCCTCCAATACAAGAGGGACATGGACAACTAGAGACAGTCAAGGAAGGACCACTAAGATAATGAAGGAACTGGAGCACTTTTCCTGTGAAGAGACTCTGAGACAGCTGAGACTGTTCAGCCTGGAGAAAAAGGAGGTTCAGAGAGATCTTATAAATGCCTGAAGGGAAGTCTCAAGGAGGATAGAGCCATGATCTTGTCAGTGCCAGGACAAGAACTAATGGACACAAACTGGAACACGGGAGGTTCTCTCTGAATTTCAGGAAGCACTTTTGTGCTGTGTGGGTGATGGAGCACAAGGATCCAGGGAGTTTGAAGAATCTCCTCCTCGAAGATCTCCAAAAGCTGCCTGAACATGGCCATGAGCACCCTGCTGTGGGTGCCCCTTCTGGAGCAGGGGTTGGAACAGATGGACATTCCAACTCAAACCGTTTTGTGAACCCAGATCTCAGTTAAGACTCATTGATCCTACTGCCCAACAAAAACATTTAACAAACATGAGGTCTATACATTTCAGCTGAAATATATTGCAAGCATCACTAAGGAAAACCTGCAACTTCTCTTCCTTGCTTGTGTTTTTTGAAGAGATATCTTACCTAGCTTACTTTCCTGAGTTATTTTTTACCTTAAAATACTAGTGCTGTTTTTTCTTCTTGCATTTTGGTAAACACCTTACAGTCTGTCCCAAACTTATTTCCAGTCCTAGTTTTACTCTAGTGCTATATGCATTTCATTATGCCACAAAGGCTTAGCAGAAAGTCGAATTATAGTTTGCTTAAATTTTGTTATGTTTATATTATCTTGCTCTTTAGTGGCCAGGTAGACAAAGAAACAGCATAAAATAAACACCAATTTCCTAAGTCAGATGAAATCAGTGACAAGCCAAAAAATGTAAGAAATGAACAGAAGCCAAACAACACATCCATATCTAACACAAATAGGGCTTTGGAGATTTCCTCTTGAATCAACCTCATCTTTTACAGCCGTTTACAAAAGCAAAGAGAACAAGTTTTCTCATGCCACAGCACAATACCACACAGTTCCCGGCGATTAAAAGAAAACAAAAATCAAAGCAGTTGTTAGAGTCTCTTCTTTCTAGTCTTTTTACAAGACTAAGCCTTAGACTGCTAAATTCCACTGAATGTGGAAATGATATCGAATATCTGTTTTTTAAATTTCACCCTAATCCTAGGAGGATTAGATCTTACCTCATCTGCTACACCTGACTCATAACTGTTAGATGTTCTGAGAGACACTAGTGAGAGAAATGAACAGTTTCAGAAGTACGCCTTCAAGTCAGTTGATATGCCAGTCATCAAAACATGGCCTGAATTCAGAGTTTTCCAGATTTTGTTTTTATCTCTCCATAGAATGAGAGCAAATGATTTCCCATGAGTAATCCAGCTGCGTGTTTGAGATGTGCAAAAAGAAGAAAGCTTACTTTGCTTTTTTTTGGGATTCTGGGTTGGCTCCACTTTTTTCACTCAAGGGAGCTGGTCTGAAGTTAATGACAAAAGCTATCCAAAATTAGACCTATTCTTGTTATTGGCATATCTAAATGGATGAAGAGATCTTTTCTCTGAGGCACTCACTTTTGGTGCCAGAACTCAAGTTTTATCAAGGATACCCCAGGCCCTTTTATTTGAAAATTCATTTGATGAAAGCTTGCACAAGTAGCTCACTCCTAATTGTCAGAGTGGTTACTCTTACCTTTAACAAAATAATTTAAATACCATAAGGTATTTTAGGGCAGGTCTACCCAAATTAAAACTCAAGAAGTCTGCTGTGAGCTGCATGCTCTGCATGATACGCCGCTTGTACTGTGATTCAAGACTGTAGAAAGCCAGGTCTTCACTGCCTAACTTCAGAGCTATTTGTGCTACTGCAGCAGCTCAGAACCATGGAAACACAAAATTGCCACCTTCCTTTTGCTCCCTCAGGAGCAGCATAGATTCTGTCTAAACATTGCTTAAACACAAATCTCCAGAAAAAGAACAGCAACAAAATATTTATGACTCACTGGTATGAAATTAATTAGTCATTCATCTGTCAGTCTACAGTTCCTCATTTTAAAAGTCAACACAACCCCTTTAGGTGATGGTGAAGGACAATGTCAGCTGGAAGGCTCATAAGCCTTTTGTGGATTATCTAGGCTGCAAGCACTTAGCTAACATGCTTTACTTTTTTCTGTTATTTCTCCATAAGAATTGCTGTTTATATAGAATATTTTCTAACCCAGGATAATATTATTCAAAATTAACCTAGTAGAACTCCTAGTTTATTAAACTTCACTTAAACTATACGGAAAAGCAATTAAGCTGCTGATCATCAGCCTAACAGCAATAATGTATATTTCTTTTCCCTCTTAGGATTGGAAGTGGACAAAATGGCAATTGATAAAAGATGTGTTAATTGAAATAAATATGTGAAGAGGGGACATCTATAAATACAAGCAAAATGTAAACCACTGTAGTGCTTTATTCACTACTGTAAGGGCTGGTTTTCCATGCATGTGAAATAACTGAAAGGAAGAGAGAAACCATTCTAGATTGGCTCTATCTAGGGAAATTTTTCTAGATCAGACCTCTGTGGGTCAGAAGATGTTACACTGTTTGACTGCTGGTGAGATCTGCAGTTGAGTCCATTTTGCCTTTTGATTTTAAGTTGTTGTGTCATCAGCCCAGGCCCAATAAATCCTTAAATAGCTTATATTGCATAAACAAATAAAGAAAAAGAACAAAAAAGAATATTTAAACGAAACTAAATCCAAAAGTCTCACCAAAATATCTCTACTGATTTCTCTCCATCCTTAGAAAAACTGACAACAATGCAAGGAGATAAGTCCGTGAAAGTAAGAGATTCCAGGGCCTTGACTGCTTAGAATGAAGAATATGCTTGTGCCATCTTATTTCTGTCACAATAAAGTCCATGGGGTCTTTGATTTTTTCTGGAGTTACCACACTTACTTTACCCAAGCCACGTATTTGAAGGGAGCCTCTTGAAGTCATTTTATAGTTCAAGGAGATTGAATATTTTCATCCTTATACAGTAGAATAAACAACCTTTTTTACTATTAACTGGTCAATTGACCAGACATCGTTATGTTTATTTCCAGCTTTCACATGCAATCAAGCAATAGCTTAAGTTATGCACATTAATATATACTTGTTTATCCTCTAAATCTGCCCCTAGAGTTTCTGAAATAGATGCCCGCAGTCATTCAAACCTTGAAGAACAGCCCTATTTGCATAGGTATGAAAAGCAGCCAAGTACCTCAGGATAATGAAATATGTATCATTTATAGACATTTCCCAGCTGTAAGTAAACAGAGTCTCAAAACCTACCTACCTAGGGCCTTTTATGTAAAGATAAATAATCAGATGTGTACAAATAATTTCCCAGGCAACACATAATTCATTTCTGTTACAGGTAAATATTTTTCCTGGCATTTACTTTCTGTGATGTGCTTTCACATAGTTCTGTGCAGACCTAGCCATCAATTCAATTTTCTTTTTCAGTGATTTGTGTTTAAATTGTATTTATTTGTTTTTAAATAGAGGACTATATCTGATGGGTAAATAATGATCTCAGACAGGTAGGTTCTCATTAGGGCTATAAAACAACTAATAAAGATTAACATTCACAGATACGAAGGTAGTCTGGTGATATACCTACTTGAGGTCCCTCAAGGATATAAAGGTACAGATTTAGAACATTTTGAAGAAGAAAGGAAAACAATTCCTTCCATTTTATCATCTCTTTCCAACTGCACTCTGTTTGCATCTTTTTGCAGGTATGCAGTTAAGTACAAATTTAATTTAATGAAGTTAGTTGTATATTTGTCTGTATCAACAGCAGGAACAGAAAACGTATATAGTCCAACAGCAGGATCTGTGGTGAGCACCTTATCCATAATCTCCCAAATTTCTCTGGAGGTTTACCTTCTCAAGGTTATTTCACATAAGTGGATTTTCAGATACTTTATTTCTCTTGCAGGTTGCCTTTGAGCATATTTTAAGATACAGCAGAAAGATTTTCTATTTATTTATCTTTATTATTAGCACAGATACTTAGCCCCAAATTCCCCATCTCATACTCTTTCTTGACCACTTTCTCTTATTTCAGATACTAATAATGGATTAATCTTCACGATGTGAGAAATAACTAGGACACCTGGGAATCCCTGTATAAGACACAGACATGTGGAATTATATCCTCTATTCCTGATTCCTTCCAGCTGTACCATACAGAATTCTAGCACTGACTGTGTGCTGTGTGCAGACACATACTACTGCACAAATTACGTTTTCTTTCACAAGAGAGAACACTAAAAATGATAATTAACTAAAACCTGTTTGCAGACAGTACTTGATTTTCTCAAAATCTAAAGAGAACTATAATAATGTCACACTGATTTCTCAATCTTAATTTCTATGAATCTAAAGCAGAGATCTGAATGAAACCTATTTCTTCCAATTTGAATTTATAAAGGAGGAAAAATTCACAACAAATATTTCCTTTGTCAAATTAGATGCTAGCTAATGCAGAATGTGCAGTTTCAAGAGCGTTATCATTTTTCTTTTTTCTTTTCTGTATGCATTCCTTTTAGGAAATTTGTTGTAAGATTAATGGTCGGACTAGATGATCTTAGTGGTCTTTGCCAACCCTAATGATTCCGTGATTCTTTTATAATGTTCAAGCCTTTCTCCAAATAGGCAGGTCTTTGAACTAGCAGGATGTTACGTGAAAGATCTGGGAGGAGGAAATCTTGCCTCCTCTTCTGCCTGTATTTTTCTAAGCTGACTTCAGTTCTGGAGGGTCTTGTTCTTGCTGACAGGTGCTTGGCCCTTTCTCAGTGAGGTGAATGGTTCCAGATGCAGGACATCTACATTCCTCTGTGCTTTTCAAGAGGCTTAGAGAATTGTGTATCCACTCCAGAACCAGCAACTCTGTTTATACTTAGGTAACGATACAACGAGTAGGCAAATTTTATGCAAGACTGGGAGTTATTGGTGCTTTTAGAGTCAAAACTATTAACAACTGATAAGTAGGCTTTAATAATTAGTCTATGAACACATACATGCCTACCTATTTTCAGAAGGAAGTCCAGCCTGCTTCAGAGCAGCAGTGCAGTCACAAAGCATTACTTAAATTTGAAGTCAGATCCTGGAGGGTAAATAAACAAACAAACAAACAAATAAGGAGACAGGATGTCATCTTTACCCTTCTTTAGCAGCTCACCAGTGACCTGCCTAGATAAGGAAGGATTACGTTTGATACCCCAATTTTCTGTAGGGATTTGAAACTTCCTATCTTCTAGACATTCTTCTTTCCACTAGGATAAAGCTATAGAATTTGCTCAAATGAACTAGCATACAGTTTCATTTTGATGGTACCAAAAGCATACATTAAAGAGAGAAAGTATCTAGCTATGTGATATAAATTACCCATTTATTGCATCAGTAAAATAAAATGTATTTCCAGTTGACAACACTCCACAGGACTATAAATCTGCTCTTGCTTCTCTAGCCTATTAAATATCAAAATATTCCAGTAAATTGGAACTGCTTCAGTAGACAAATAGAGAAATGCTGCCTTTGGTGCAAAGGGCTGTATCACCTGGTGTAGGTGATACTGTTTCAAATCAACTCAGGCAGGAAAAGGCCATCAATTACCAAAATCACATATTCTCATTACTAGGTACTGGAAGAGCAGGTGGTTGTAGAATATCCTCCCAGTGCCTCCCATGCAATTGTGTTCAATGCCTGACCCAGTCTCCACAGTAAATATCTAAATCCTTATCAGAGAAATAGATTTTTGGTGACATGAATCTGAGTGGTGTAGGTGATACGGCAGAAGGAAGAGATGCCATACAAAGGGACCTAGACAAGCTTGAAAATTGGGTCCACGTGGATTTAACCAGTTTCAACAAGGCCAAGAGAAAGGTGTTGCATTTGAGTCAGGGCAATGCCAGATACGAGTACAGACTGAGAGAACTTACTGAGAGCAGGCCTGTGAAGAATCTGGGTTCTTGGTGGACAAAAAGCGGACGTGAGCCAGCAGAGTGCTCTTGCAGCCTGAAAGTTCTGTATCCTGGGCTGCATCAACAGAAGGGTAGCAGTAGGGTGAGGGAGAGAGATTGTCCACCTCTGCTCTATCCTCATTAGGCCCTATCTGGAGTCCTGTTGTTTAGGCTGGAGGATGCTCCAGGGAAACTACACAGCAGTTTTCCAGTGCTTAAAAGGAGCTTATAAACAGGAGGGAGATCAACTTTTTACGCTGTCTGATACTGATAGGACAAGGGGAAAAAATTTTAAGCTGAAAGAGGGGAGATCTAAATTGGATGTTAGAGGGAAATTTTTCACTCAGAGAGTGATGAGGCTCTAGCACAGGCTACCTAGAGAGATGTGGGTGCACCATCCCTGAAGGTGTTCAGAACCAGGTTAGTTGAGGTCTTGGACAGCCTGATCTAGTGCTTGATTTAGTGGCTAGCAATCCTGTCCATGGCAGGGAGATTAGAATGAGATGATCTTTAAGGTTTCTTTCAACTCAAGCCATTATATGATTCTGTGATTCTCTCATTTAAAATGTAATTTCTTCTACAACTTGACAAGATCAGACATCAACCCATTAACAAAACTTTGGTGGATCCCTTTTTTACGTGCCCTATCCTTTAATATAGTTTAAAAGGCTAATGATAGCACAGTCTTATAGTACTTATAATATTGCAACATAATTCTCCTTGTAGATCTGACTGAAAGCTCTATGAGGATCCCTTTCTCCTGTTAGTTTTACCTGTGAACCTGCAACATATTCTTAAAAGATGGTAGGTTTTATAGGTCTATACAGTTGCTTTCTCCTGCTATCTGGCACACCTGGACCATTCCTTTCCTATAATCAGGTTGCTGCTCTAAAATCTTTCAGGTCCATAAAGTTCCTGAAGGATACAGATGATTGCTCAAAACCATCTGGACTTGCCAGATGGTATAATATATACTAATCAGTTATGGAGAACTGTTCCCTTAAGAACATTGCTGGTTATCAGCAATCTTCGGATTCATCAAACTTTATCAGCTCCAATTCCTGTAATTCTCCTACTTCATTCTAATGCTTACTGTGTCTGCTAATGTTCCGAGGTCTATTAGTACCCAAAAAAGTGGCATGAAAATAATGTCAAGATGTCAAAGTCAAATGATCACATCTGAGAAAGCATCAGGATTAATTACTAATGTCTGCAATACTGTAATACATCTCCTTTACGCACACAATCTACTTAATTTTCAACACAAAATTTAAACTTTTTTTTTCCAAGTCTTTGTTCTCCAAGTACAGCACCTTGAACAGTCATTAAAGGTTTATTTTTTCCACTGAAGAATAAGCAGTCCCATGAGTGCTTAGCTTTCATATCTACTTAAATAGGCAAACTATGCCCACTGCCCAGGTTGTTCCATGCCCACCACCCTCTGGTGCAGACCCTTTCCCTCATCCCAGCTATCCCTCTGCTGATGCAGCTCTATGCCATTCCCTTGGGCCCTGTCACTGTCACAGAAAGCAGAACTCAGCTCTCTCTCTCACAAGGAACTCTAATTATGGTCGGTAGGAAAAAATATTCCCCACTCTCTTTACCTACCATTTGTTTGCAAGTAAAATCCCAGAAGTGGAAAGGCAAAACTCCTTTCTCAGCTCCCAGTTCAACTCGGTCAACACATGCACAATAGGAATGCAGATCCCAATCTCCTTTCTCCCAAGATCATTCCTGAAATTATGCGCTATCACTAATAACCTCTTTAGGAACTTCCCTATGAATATTTTCTGCCAGGAAGCAATAGAATTACTGCTGTGGTATCTGATCCTGTCTAAAGTTCTGGTAGCATTAGTGGCACACAAGAGATTGGCAATAAAAGAGGGAGAGTATGATGAGAAATGGGAAGCTAACATGGCTTTGACAACATGGAACCCATTATCTGTGGAGGGAACATGCTACTGAAAATAATATTTCAGCTTCAAGTACTCTGTGTACCTACTCTTCTTTCATGAGGTGGATTTATGATGTGCTTAGCTGCCATTAGAGAACACTGAACTCCTTTAGCCTCTTTTCAAACCTACCTGAAACACTACTAGACCAAAGAAAAAGTCAGAACTGGGCTGTTTCTGAACTTGTCTCCTGCTAAGAATAGTCAAAGCTTGATGAAGGTCTTTGCAGGTTTCAGAAGCAAGACAGGCTGCTTGAGAAACAATATTTGTTGTATTTGCTTGGGATTTATTTTTTTCTGTAGCAAACCAGAAAGAAACAAACTTTTCCAGATGGGAAATTTTGTCAAATGAAATAATATATTTTATCAAACAAAGTTCATTTTATAAACTGAAGAAAGTTTTATATTCATGGAAACTTGTTAGCTGCTCTAATACAAGGGATTTCTTCTTCTTAAAATCTTCCTCTTGTTTATTCCTCCGGAGCATCATAAACATAAAACAAATTTGCATACAATTGTTATTACAAATGTCTGTGTAATAGAAGAGCCAGTAAGCCTTTAGTTAATGAGATGTTGTGATCAGAAGGGGAAAATTTAAAGGCTTCTCTTGATTCAGAGAACAATCTTGAACTCTGGTTCTAGCTCTTTCTTTGGCTGTTCAATACTCTGCTCTCCCAGATGTGAAAATTAAATCCATCAAAGGTCAGAGTGCTCTTTCAGCGAAGGCTTTGCCACAGAAGCTGCTTTCTCAGATGATCTTATGAGATAAACATTTTTTGGACAAAAAAGATTTTCTCCAAACAGTTTCTCACCCAGTTCTTTATTG
Organism: Centrocercus urophasianus; assembly: GCF_019232065.1. NCBI lineage: Eukaryota > Metazoa > Chordata > Aves > Galliformes > Phasianidae > Centrocercus > Centrocercus urophasianus. The sequence goes on along the minus strand of NW_024884141.1, from coordinate 2,194,182 downwards.
GGGATTGTGGAGACAGGCAGAAATAATCAGAAATAAAAAGATAGCAAAAAAGCCAAATAAAAAATAATGCTAAAAAATATTGTGATATATTCTTGATAGTAGCTTCCATCAGTCCAGGCTCAGGAATGGGAAGAAAGACAAGTTTTATATGAGGTGGAGCAATGTTCGTTACCTAGAAAAAGGTATTAAATGTTCTTAAAATACCTTGGTTTGAGTTGAAGACGAAAAGAGAGATTCAAAAAGTTTGTGAAAATAGAGTTCTGTCTTAAATGAGCCAGGGTATAATATGTTGTAAATTAATGAGAAGTGTGAGGTATTACTGGTGTTTTTACAAACAGAAAATAGACCACTGAATGATCCAACAGAAAAAGTGAATTTCAGCCCTTCAACAAACTTCATAAATGAGAATTCAAGTGAATACTTGGGTTTTTCTTTTCCCTTTGGCCCCAAAATGGGGTTGCATTTTCTTTTTGAGAAATAGATTTAAAAAAGAACTCTGATATGTATTACACATTGTTCAGATACCTGTAAGGACCGCCTCCACCTGCTGCCAGGTTCTTGCTCATGGGCAGCATTCATCAATCAATCTGCTTCTTCATTTAATTCTTTACCTCTCTGCCAGTGACAATAGGATTCTGCTCTTCTTAGAGCCACTGTCAGGTGCTGTCAGGTCACCCAGCTGGGTGTGCTGTACTTCAGGAGTCAGTAAAAGTTGCCCAACTCAATTAGAAATGCTGACGTTTTGAGAATGATTTATTTTTAAGCTACAGAATTGTAAACAGTACATATGAAACAGGCCTCTCTCAGCAAATAACATTTCTAACAATGTTGTTTCAGAAGGAATGTAGGAGGTGATACATAAACCAGACCTGCTAATATCAAACCATAGCACACCAGCACTCTCCTTTTTCGTCAGTCTAGGAAAATATCATCAGTACGTATTTGGCTCACTGACATTTAAAAGATCCATTTGTTTTCATGTGGTCAAGTTCTCTATAACTTCTACTGGCAGCAGGGATAGATCCTTTCTTTGTATCAGTAATTGGGACATTTTGTCTCACTATTTCCTGCAAGCTATCTTTGCTAATCACAACCAACTGCTTTGGTGGAAGAAGAGAGAAGGGAAAGCAAGCACTTACAGAAAGGCTACAGACATAGAGATGTGGCCCTGGTCCCTTCTGCTCCCTATGTCCTACAACTCTGAGCAGAGGGTGTGAGGTGGCAGCTACGGAGATGCAAAGCTGCTGTGGTAGAGTCACTGCTCCGTGTTTCTTCTTTATGTTCAACCCCTTGCAAAGTGCTCTCACTCCTCATCACATATCATTATTTGCCTAATTCCCCACTGTCCTCCCCCTTACTCACAGCCACAGTTGCTCAGATGGAGAAGGGGGAGCAGATCCCATCCCATCCTATTCCATCCCAAACATGATGCAGCACACAAGCACAAAACTGTAGGTGTAAATAACATTTCACTGCTGAAACCATAGACAATCTAGAAGATCCCAGGCTGACTGGCTGAACTGGTCAGATTCAGGCAGCTCTGATTTCCACATCTGCAGAACCGGGTCAGTGGCATTCACTCAGAAGTTGAAATTGAGAATTGGGAATTTGTCTCCTCACCACTGCTGCTAAAGCAAGAAGGGCTGTTTACAGATTGACAAATTCAGAAATTGAATTTTAAAAGATAACCTCGGTCTTGCAGAAAGTGGTGTGAACCTAATATAGGCTGACTTTTTCAAGAAGATTCTAACTGTTGCCATCTCACTCAAGCTACACCAGCAGGACCGTCACTTCTCAGCTAGAAGCAGATTAGTAGTGGGCAACTCTGAATGTCAGGAGGAGCTATATTTAATACTGCACATGTTACATGTCTGGTAGTGTTACATGTCCAGGCAGTGTATAGAGCCTTTGATACAGCTCTATAGAGCTGTTTCCCTGACTTGTTTCACAACAAATTTTCCTGATTTCCATGCTGAAATGATTTCCTTTTTATCCTTTTTATACACCTATATTTTGAGCATTGATTGTAAAAAGTGCCAGGACTTTTTAGAGTGAGCACAGTTTGCCCCTTCCCCACACCCCCTTCTTTTTTATGTCTGCCTGAAGTGTGAATGGTAAGAAATCATTGCCTGTCATATGATGCTCTTTGAGGTACAAGGCATCTCAGCTTAGCTCAGTTCTAGCCTCCCTAACTCCCAGCATCCCACAGGCTAGAAGCCCTCTTCTGTTATTCCATTCTGTTACAGAGCATGCATCTTCATTATTCCACTTTATTACAAACATGTATCTTCATTATTATCTCAGCAATTTATCTGAATTCGCTCCCTATAAGCTCAAATTGCCAACTTCTTTCTGATCCCAAGTATAAATTTCTGTAAGCATATGCTTGTTTCAACATTTAGATTTCTATAAATACTGTTAGTTTTGTCATGATTTCCCATCTTTTTTTTTTCTTACGTTGTCTTCATAGGTAAGGGAGAGAGATGGCACTGAGTACTGGGAGAGTCAGAATACCCAGATCAGTCTACTTGCCTAAGCATTGGGCACTTAATATTAAGTGTAATCTCACCCTTTCCTCTTGGTAAAATTTAACCACAAAACAGTTATACAATAAATTGTTAGCTATATTGTGTCTGCAGTGGCTTTTTTTTGTTTTCCCTACTGCAAATTTAGGAGTGTGCTTTAGGAGGATAAGGCTTCACCATAGATGAGATTTTCACCATGATATTTCAAGAGGTTTATATTTTGTTCTTGTCTGTGTCGTCAATTTTCTGTGTGAGAAATTCCCAAGCAGTCTGTTCAAAGCTCAGCTTCCACTCACATTTTCATAGAACCACAGAATGGCTTAGGTAGGAGAGGGCCATAAAGATCACCCAGCTCCAACCCCCTGCCATGGGCTGGTTGCCCCCTACCAGCTCAGGCTGCCCAGGGCCCATCCAACCTGGCCCTGAGCACCTCCAGAGTTGGGGCATCCACAGCTTCTCTGGGCAGCCTGTGACAGGATCTCACCATCCTTTGAGTAAAAAAAAAGTCTGCCTAACGTATTTTCTCTTTCATATTTCTTTTTGTTTTCCCCACCTCCCCAGCCCCCACAGAGGACATTACTCTTAGCCTAGCTAAGCAGCTAGGGTAGCAGCTTTATACCTCAAGATTAGCCCTCTATTCACCAGTCAGAATGGAGTGGAATTGGAAAGTAGCTGCTATACATCAGTTCTGCATCTGAACAATTTGAATCATTGTCACCTTCCTTGCCCATAGACAGTGCAAAGAAAATGCTGGTGATAATTTGCAGGAGCTTAGGTGCTGCTCCAGCAACACCCATGAGCATGTATGTAGGTGTAATGGAACAAATATTGACTAACAATTTTCTTATTGTTTTTCCAAAGAAAGCAAAAAGAAGGGCAGGATTCACTATTGTCTGTTAAGATTATCTACTTCCAGTCATCTCTAAATTAATTGTGTAGGTTGAAACTGCCATTTAGTCTCCTCCTATCCTTAATTGAAAGATATGGATATCACGAGATGACAATTTTCCAACACTAACTTAGGATGAGATTAAATGGCCTTTTAAAGTGTTTATTTTTCTCCCTTAAGAAGGCAGCTGATAGCTACCTTAGACTAATTATCCAATCTTGAATTGGCTAAAATTAGGTAAGATGAATTTCAGCTGGTTTCAGTACTTTTATGCTTTCATTACAAAAGCATTCACTCAGTTTCCTTAGCACAGTGTCAAATTAACTTGGATGCATTTAACCATTTTGAATGCATATTTGAGCAGTAACAGAAAGAAAGGTCAGTCACTAAAAATGACTGAATGAAGGGATAATGGCAATAAAATTCAGAAAATATCACCATGCAGTAATCAACCTGAGACAGTACCACAGAGTCTTGCGTGTTTAGCATTACAGTAATATCTTCCCTATTTTTCAGCAAATAAAACAAGTGAAGATTCATACGTATCAATGTATTCTGCTTAGTAATGAGAGCAGCTGACATATTAGATGGTTAGAGCACATAGCTCAGCAATAATTTGCCAAACACAATTATTTCTATGTAAAACATGCCACAGAAATGCCCAGAATTGCTGCAGTTTCCACGGGTTAGGGATAAACCTGCTCTCTTTGGAGAAACTACGACATCTGCTGGTTTTTAACAAAAAAAAAAAAAAAAAAAAAAAACCTAGAAATAGACCATTATTAGTGATTTCAGTTGAAAAGACGTGTATTTTCTTTGGACACAAGTGCCACTTTAGAATTGGAAATGATGGTGACAGCGCTGCAATACATCAAGACAGAAGCTGAGGTTTTACAAAGCCAGAGAAGCCATTGAGGAGAAAAAAAGCATTGAAAGGACAACTTCCCATAGAGGCCCATAATGGGCCTTCACACATCACTAAAGTCCAACCAAAGGCAGAAATTCAATATTCAGGAACAATATTTAAGCACGATCATTTTCTGAGACTCCTATTACTCTCTATACCTACTGCATGCTTATGGATTTTTCGCTACGTTCAAAATCACAAATTCTTCAGGTCTGCATTGGGAACCAAAGCCATCACAAGGAGAAGCAATAGCCAGTGGCTAGCAGTGAGAATTTTTACTAACAGATATTTACAAATCTTACTTGTTAACTCAATCCCAGCTTCCAGCAGGTGAATCAACATCACGTTTCTAAAGGAATGCCAGACTGCACTTAGGTACCTGTGTTTATATAAACAATATAAACAGAACTACCTAATGTATGATCTATAAAGCCATGTCGTTCTTTATAGGTAGAAGAACCTTGATTCAACATGCCCCAAATTGCTCTGCAGAACACTTGTCACTACAAAATGCTTGCACATCTCCCAGCAACTGCTGATTGATTTCAGCCGTGTGTGAAGAGATCTATCCATATACTGCGTGCACAGTCACATCCACACACTGCTTTAAAATGTTTATACTGAAAGATGGCACATAAATGGAGGAAGTTACATTGTTATGGATGAGCATTAAAACTGAGAAGAAAGCTTTCCCTTGGATTTGAAGGTCAAAGACTCGTTCTCAGTTTGGCATAAAACCAAAGCAACAATCAATGCTGTTAGCACCTCCAAATTGGCTTATTATTGCACAATATTACATTGGGCAAGGCCACAACTAGTAATATACAGTGATGGATGAAGGCAAAGGAATACTTAGTTATCTGTTCAAGTTATAGTGAATAAAATGTATCTGAAAGTGTCAGTAATGTGATTTTAGTTTGTTTAACAGACCTCAGAAGCAATAGTTTTTAAACTAGAAATTAACGAATAGGTCCAAAGAATTATGTCTCCAGCTGTATGTTTCAAGCACTCCAATAGACTTATCACCATATTCTGCTGTTATTGCCACAGGCCAGCTAACATCTAAAAATGACAGTGACAGGCTGCTGTCACCCAAGACACCAAATCCATCCTTTTTTTTTTCCATTCTTGCCAGCAGCTTGTTTAAATAAACACACAACAAGAGGAAAAAAGAGGAAGATTGAAAGAATAATTTCTCAAGAAGTCGGTATTTAATATGTTTAACGTTAAAGAAAATTAATAGGAAATGAATCACCAAAAACCTGGAACTGGCACCATTATATTTTGATGTACAGACCAAAATACATTTCCAAGGCTGAACTGGCAAAGGACCAGCATCTGCTACCTGCTAATTAACACTTTAAACATAGCATTGCAGGTGGTTGAAAGAGAACAATGCAAATCTTGAGCATACTGGCAGGCTGCACCTCGCCCTGTTGAAAGGCATTGCACTCATTCTCTGCAGAATCTATTCCAGGACTGTGCACAGTGCATTTGTCAGCTTCTTCATTGCCTTGACAGCCAGTGTTATAGTTATTTACATGTTGTGTAAGTGTATTAGTTAATGTTTGTGCAGTGTTTTGAGTATGTGAGATATATTCAATATTACTATTTCCATTGGGATGAACCTTAAAAGCATATTGAAAAAGTCAAACAACTTCTTTTAAAGTGGAATAGCAAATCCACCAATCTTGTCAAGATGTTGTACTACCTGAAATGTTCACAATTATATCTGCTTTTGCAATATAGTTGCACATGAAGCAAATATATGCACTCTTTTTTTTATTTCAAGGATCAGTGTACTAGTTTAACTAGAATTTGCTTTAATTATTTCAAGTAAACAAAACAACACAAAACAAAAACCACCTCCATTTATTAAATTAAAGTCAAGTAGTACATCTTATTGGCAATTTCAAGAAAGCTAGCCTCTGGAATCAGAATTACTGAATCTCTTTATACTGATCTGGCTGTCTCCACATTTTATATTACATAGTTTAGACTAAAAGTTTGTCAATATGGAGCAATTAAGTGGAAAGATATGCCAAATGCAATTATGTCACCACCAGTTTAAGGACATAAATTGTAATGTGGATACTAGAATCCAAGTAGAAGTGGCTTTTCTAATTAGGGGAAAACAGTACCAAGAATCATGTATTTCATAATAAAAGTAGGCATATGATGAATTATATCAGTATATACTTTTTTTGTGGCTTTACTTCATCAAAAAGAATTATGTAAAAAGTATAAAGCTTAGAGAAGCTATGTAGTCAATCAAGTGAAAAAAATTTCAGCCCATACAGGCATAGATAATTCAAATCCTTATAGAGATCTTATCTCTGATGGAAAGTCTACTGGAATAAAGTTTGCTAGCTTAAAAGAAGTCAGGACCCATTTGCTTTGAAAAGAAACCTACGAAGTAAGTGCAGTGGCAGCTATAGTGGATATAAAAGAGGCTAGGTTTGCAGAGAGGAAAGTTCAAAAGGGATAAGCTAGCTAATTTCTTTCAGCTATAGCTTTTCATCTAATAGAAGTTATCACTTCTCTTCACAATGCATGCTACACTTTAAAAGATTGTTAGATGCAAATTACTGAAGCAATAACTTCACAGAATGTGACATTCACTGGCAAGGTGCATTTCCTTTAAAGCTGAAATGATCTGAAATAATTAGTTTTTAATATACAGCATAAGGCTCTTCATCTATACTTGCTTGTTCAGAGGAAATCTTGAAGAACTGGAATTCATTCCGTACTCACTACCTAACCAGGTTAATGAAGCTTGCTATACAAGCTGTTGGTTGTGAAAAAAAGTTGGGTTTGGTTACTTTTTTTTCCTTTTTTTTTTTTTTTTTTTTTTTTAATTACTCTAGACTTCAGGGATTAGCCAGTACTCTAGAGGAATGCTTAATCTGAAATTCACATTTTCATCCTTCTGAGTCAGTCACTAGAGCCCCAGTTACAGCTGGAGAAGAAAAATGGGTAGTTTTAGAGATGACTCATCCCAATGTAGACTGTAAAATAAACCAGACAGCCTCAGATATGGAAGAGTGGAATGAGTAGTAAAATTATGAGGGAAAGAGTCCAATTGGCTCTGATGCTATAGGTCAGTAATTAAGTGCCATAATCATGTGTTTATAAGACAGAAATATTAATCTGGAAAATTCTTGGGTTTTCTTGTTCTCATCACTTCAGTTGTTAATATAAATAAGAACAGGTCCAGAAAAAGAAAGACAGTGATTTTAAATCCCTATATGAGACTTCCCTGATTGTTAAGGATTTATTCAGGAAATAGAAGCCATGGTTTAAAGTTCCACCTCAGTCCTTGCCCAGATGATCTGTAAAACGCAACTTTATTATTTGGCAGTTCCATAGACAAAGAAGCCCTTGGGAAACTGGCCTAAGGGCAGCCTTCCAGGAGAAGAGAGCAATTTTTTGCTGCATTTTGGAAAAAATAATAGGAAAAAGCCAAAGGGTCAACGCCAAAATAAAACAACCATAACAGCCCTATAATGAGTAGTGCCCTCAGCTTATTTCCTCCCCCCCTGGCTCTGAATCTTCCCTTAACTAGATCAGTGAGATAGTTGATCCACAAACTCCATTACAACTTCTCTCACTCACTATCGTTTCAGGCACCATTTGGGACCTCTTCAGAGCTTCCATTTTTATTCTCCTCCCATAGCTTATGCTTTTAATTACATCCAGAAATCAAGCCTGAGACACCATGAGGCTATTGCCAGACAACCTCTTCACTCAGTTTGTCACCTCTGCTCTCTGGGCTCCACCATGTGTTCATCTGATCAATCCATTGGCCTTTGGGCATGGACTGCTCTTAACAAGTTATGTCAGTGTTGCTAAATAATTGAATACAATGGGGCAAACTCCAACTCTGGACCTCATACAGCCATATCTCTTACTATCTGTTTCCCAATTCTTATTTTTCTTTAGGTAGCAGCACAATAACAACACAGTAGCACACAACCCCTACTATGAGAATATTGGTTGCCTCATAAGCTCTCCACAAATAAATATTTAATGATGCTTCTTCACACTGGGAGTTCAGAAGAGCATTTCCTTCCTTTCAAAGCCCCTGCTTGTTCTATTCATTTGTGCCAGGTATGATCTTTCTACTACACTGAAGAAACAAAGTTTATTTGAACATAACCCTCATAGTCTCTCTTGGTTCTATACTGCGAGTTCAGACAACACAGTAATCCAATCCATGATACTTTGAGCAATCCACCGTACATATTTATGGTTCTTTGAGCAATCCACCGTACATATTTATGGTTCTATCTTAAAATTAATAGGATAAAAATTTATGAATTAAACATGAACTTTTCTTGCTGGACAAAGCCCATTTCCCTAGCTTAACTACGAATGCATATTTTCAACACATTAGGTAGCAGATGCCAAAGAGGCTTATAAAATTATAGCAGCAATACACAGTAAGCAGTGAAGTGTTCAGGTCTGTAAAACAGCATTTTAAGGCAGATGAGTATTATGGGAAATGCAGGAATAACACTCCCCTGTGGGCTGGGCTAAGTTTGCTCTCTGTCAGATTGACCTTACGTAGCTATACCAAATCATCACTGAAGTTATCCTGACTCTAACCATGCAGGATTTTAATAGCATTTTATGCATCTTTTTCTCATCCAAGAGGACAAAATAACTAAGTGGGTTATTTTAAAAAGCTTTTTAACGCTAATGAAATTTCTGTGCAACCCAGCAGAGAGTGTGGGTTCTCCTTATGTCTGAAGGTCATGTCTCAGTCAATCAACAAACAGTCTGCATGCTCTTCCAAATGCTTTTGATGCATTATTTTGAGATGGACAAAGGTAACACCTGTGTTTTTCTTCAGCTGAATACACTGTGCTGTTGAAATTCAAGTCATATCTTCCATCTAATCTTGCCTGTTTCCTCAGAAATACCATCTGGGGCAGCCAAATAGGAATAGCAGTTAACTGATCTGCTGGCACCTTCAGTGAGATTAATGAATCCATCATGGGAGAGGTCAGACAAGGCACCATCCCTGAATCATTGCCACAGGAACACAGGAATTATTTTAATCTCAAAACTTGTCCTCCAGCTTTTCAATTTAATAAGCAGCTACCTTTAGCAGGAACCATGCAAAGAAGCCTGGGCTTAAATGATTTATTTATATGCAAAGATGGAGGAAAGAAAGTGGAAGGAGGGCCGAGGAGAAGCTGTGTGCTGCAGTTTAGCCTCAGCAGGCAACATCTCCCCTTCCCAAGGGAGATGGGGGAGAGAATTGGAAAGATAAAAGTGCAAGAACTCCTGGGTTGAGATAACAATACCTTACTAGATAAAGCTTTTGTAAGCAAAGCTAAACAAGGAATTCATTTGCTACTTCTCATTAGCAGGAAAGCAGGGCTCATCATGTGTAACGGTACATTGGGAAAACAAGTGCTATCATGCTTACCATCACCTCCTTCCTCCTTCTTTACTCTAGTTTTTATTACTGAGCATGATTTGATGCTGTACAACATGGGATATCCCTTTGGCCTGTCTGGGTCAGCCATTCTGGCTGCATCCCCTCCCATCTTGTGCACCCCCATCCTGCTCGCATATGCTTATTGCAAAGAGAGCTACTCAAGAGCATACAGGCAAGAAAATGGTCTTTCATCAAGTTACACTGTCCTTGTATAACTATTAACTCAGTACTCAGGCTTTGTCCCAACATGTATGTATCAAATGATACTAACACCTATTTTGTTAAAAATGATATTTTCTCTTTTCATTCTTTTCTTTTCAACAGCAAATTGACACAATTTCAATATATATCAGGCTGAATACAGTAATGAGACACAATCCTGGCACAGATTCTGGGAAGAAAATAATACTGGCATAGGGGCAGAGCAGAAAGCAAAAGGCTTATTGCAGAGAGGTGTTTATGTAGAGTGAGCAGGTAGCATCATTTATCAAATAGCACTGCTTATTGGACTATGACAATGAACTAACATTGCTATGGAATGTCCTGTGATGCCCATTTTACTGTTAAACAAAAAAGAAGGAAGTAGTATGCAATTGCATTTTTTCTATAAGCTTTGACTAAGAAGGATTATGCATCAGCTTTTGGAGCAGTTAAGAATTCTCAACAGCATTAGCCAACTCTCCAGGGTCTAACAAAAATAAATGCAACATTTCGACATTTCGTACTATGTAACACTACAATAGACACGAATACATCCACATCTCCTCATCTACGTAATCTCAGATATTAGCCTATAAACTAATATTCCAGTGAAGAATTAGCCAAGCACCTTTCCCCCTACTAACAAAGTTTAAGGTCCCATGAACACTGTGAAGGATGTTGAGACCCATAAAAAGGCAAGAAGATGTAGAGTTAAAGTTCAGTTTGTTAAATGAAAGATCTGCAAATTGTGCCAAAACTGAAAAGTCATAGAATCATAGAATCATTAAGGTTGGAAACGACTAACATCATCTAGTCCAACCATCAACCCGTCATCATCATTCCTACTGACCCATGTCACTCACTGTGACATCTACCCTTTCCTTAAACACCTTTACATCTCCCTGAGCAGCTTGTTTCAATGTCTCGCTACTCCTAGTAAGAAGGAATTCCTCCTAATATCCAATCTGAACCTCCTCTTATACAACTTAAAGCACTTATTAATGGCAAAACAACAATTTAATAGAATTATAGAATCAGAGGTTGGAAAAGACCTCTAAGATCATCAAGTCTGACTGTCAACCCACTCCACCATTCTCACTAAGCTATGTCTGTCAGTGCCACAGCTCCATAGTTCTTGAGCAATTCCACAGCTGGTGACTCCACCACTTCCCTAGTGGCCCCACAAGTTTCAACAAACTGCCAGAGCTTAACATTTCTCTTCCACTAGACAAATAACATGAGTAAAAATACTAGGAATGTTGTGGGTGTTTCATCACTTATTTGTTTCGTGTGGGACACTTTCAGGTAGAGGAAAAAATATGGCTTAACACTGACTCCAGAAAGAAACATTAGGTAACATTCCCACATACATAACAGTGCCATCTACCTATTTTCAGTTTTAAAAGAAGCACTGTTGTTTCTCACCCTTCTCATTTCTACAATTTTCTCAGTGGAGAGGTGACGGTGTCACATACTCAAATGCAGCAACAACTTAACATCAGAAGAAAAAAATGCCTTCTCAAACTTCTTCATCAGAAGGGTCTCTCTCTGTCTAGGAGCAATGAGAGCTTCCAGTGCAATTGTTTGTCCACATTCTTTTCCAGATTAATGCTGTAACCATTGTTCATAGAGCTCTTGGAGAGCTGCAGCCTGTGGGAAGCCCACACGGGAGTTGTGGAAGGATGGCATCCCATGGGAGGGAACCCGTGCGGAGCAGAGAGTGACCATGGAGGAACAGCAGAGATGAAGAGTTATGGACTGTCCACAGTCTCTGTTCCCCATTACCCTGTACTGCTCAAGGAACTGAGGTAGGAAAAGGTGATGGAGGGAAAGTTTGTAGTTTTTAGTAGTAGTTTGTAGCTTTTAATTCTCACTGTTTGAGTCTGTAGGCAATATATTACATTTATCTTCCTTACCTGAGTCTAGTTTGCTTCTGATGGTAACTGGTGAGTGAATTCCCTGTCCTAATCAGAACCCTTCCTTTACTGTATTTTCTCCTACTGTTCTTTTGAGGAGGCAGAGTAAAAGAGTAGTGCAGTGAGTCCTGGAATCTTAAAATGTTTTGTGCTGGAAAGGACCTTAAACTCCATCCTTTCCAACTCTTGACATGGGCTAGCTGACCTCACCAGCTCAGGCTGTCCAGAGCCCATCCAACCTGCCCTTGAGCACCTCTGGGTTTGGAGCACCCACAGCTTCTCCAGGCAGACTGTGCCTGGGCCTCACTACTCTCACAACAAATAATTTCTTGTAAATATCTAAGCCTTCCCTCTTTTAGTTTAAATCCATTATCTCTAGCCATTTCACTACATTCTGCTACAGAGTCCCTGCTCATGTTTCCAGGTACTGGAAAGTCACTGTAAGATCTTCCTGGAGCCTTCTTCTCCAACCTGATCAACCACAACTCTCTCAGCCTGTTTCACAGGAGAGGTACTCCAGCCCTCTGATCATTCTTGTGGCCTCCTCTGGATCTGTTCCAGCAGCTCCATGTTCTTCTCCTGCTGGGTGCCCCAGGCCTGGACTCAGTACTTTAGATGAGGCCTTACAAGGGCAGAGCAGAATGGGACAATTAACTCCCTGTTTCAGCTGCTCATGATTCTTTTGATGCAGCCCAGGATACAGCTGACTTTCTGGGCTGTAAGTAAGTGCACACTGCTGGCCCATGCCAAGATTCAACATGAACTGGCAATGTGTGCTTGAAGCCCAGAAGGCCAACTGTATTTGGGTTGCATCAAGAGAAGTGTGACCAGCAGGTCAAGGGAGGGGATTCTGCTCCTCTCCTCTGCTCTCGTGAGACCCCAGCTGGAGTACTGTGTCCAGTTGTGGAGCCACCAACATGAGAAGGAGATGGAGCTGTTGGAACAGGTCCAGAGGAGGGCCATGAAGATGATCAGAGGGCTGGAGCATCTCTCCTGAGAGACCTTGGGCTCTTCATCCTGGAGAAGAGAAGGATCCAAGAAGACCTTATAGCGGCCTACCTGTAACTGAATGGGGCCTACAGGAAAGCCGAGGAGGGACATCTTATAAGGGCAGGTAGTGACAGGACAGAGGGAGATGGCTTTAAACTGGAAGAGGGTAGATTTAAGCTAGATATTAGGAAGAAATTCTTTACTGTGGGGGTAATGAGACACTGGAACAGGTTGCCCAGTGAGGATGTGGATGTCCTCTCCCTGGAAGCATTCAAGGCCAGGCTGGATGGGTCTGTGAGAAACTTAGAGGGAGGTGTTCCTGCCTATAGCAGGGGGTTTAGAACTTGAAGTTCCCTTCCAACCCAAACTATTCTGTGATTCCAAATAGGATTACAAATGAAATAGATAGGAAGGGATAACAAGCTAGATTTTGAAGGGATAAATGTGACATCTTTACTCTAAATCCTACCAAAGCTGTTTACAAGATGGCTTTTTATATTTCAGGTAGTAATATCTTCTCCATCGTCCAGAAAACATACATCTTTTCAGAAATCTACCCCTTTGCCCTCTGTTAAGCTGATGTGAAACAAAATTAATTCTTACTGCATAACTAAAAGTTTGCCATAAAGGAAATCTCCCATGATAAAGAAACAGCAAACTTTCTACCACTGTATTAGCAATCGTATATAAAACATTTCAGTTTTTTATAAATAAGAATTGGCCTCTCAGAATATTACTAACATAAAAAAGTCAATGATCTTTCTGAAACTCAAAGAATGGTTCCTTTAGCACTGTGATCCCAACACACCAGCACTGCACAAAACACTGAAAGATGTTTCTGGAACAGCCCAGCGTCTCCCCAAGGAACTAAGAGAACTGAGAACATGATCTTGAATTGCCTCGATATACATGACCCTTAATTGTGAAAAAGCATTTATTTCCATGTTCCTTCCTCCTCTTTTCAGCTGGTAAATTTGATGAGATCTTTCACACAAATTTTCTTCACAAAATGCATCTGAATCTCAAAAAGAGAAATCAGGCTTTTAAAGGACAAATAAAAATACATATTTTTCACTGCCCTTACTACACTGTCAGTATTTTCCATCACCGTTCATAAAGCTCACAGTAAGTGTTCTGTTTCCAGTGCTGAATCTTACTCAAGACTTTAGAGATTTGACTAGTAAAACTGGGGGTAGGTGGGAGAGAACATTATATCATCTTGTGTGAAACTTCACAGTCTTTTGGCATTATGCAAATATTCTCAGTTAATCTTAGTGTAATTAGAATTATGGAAAGAGAAGGTTGCAGTGACTGTTTTGATGAAATAACAGTGTGTCAACATGGCTTGATTATGAAAATGAAATTTGGGTAGGGAATTCAACTGTTAAAGTAGAAAATGCCTAACTGAATGGAACACAAGCTTTAAATTTTGCTTATTTGCTACACAAGAATTCTTTCTCAAGTTCTGTTTAAGTAGAGTTACACAGCAACATATAATTAAAAATCTAATACCATCTTCAAGTTATAAAAGGCATTCCACTTTTAACAGGAAATAGCAGCCCACATGAGAGATTTTCATTAACTGAAACAAATATTTAGGCTATCAGAATGTATTGAGGTTTGTTGTTTAGCATAGAGAACACAGAGCTGATCTCAAGGAGAAAAGTAAAAGCAACAAGAAAATGCAGTCTGAAACATACAAAGTTCTTATTCATCTTCTAGATAGCAGAGGAAGTGCTCTCATCTCCCAAGTGCATTAACACCAGCATGAATATTTATGTTTCATAAAATTTGTACCCAAAGCTCATCGTCTGTTTCTTATTTGCTGTATATTACTCTCCTAGTTAACTTATATCAGTAATTCATTCTTAGATCAGAAATAACTGAAGGTAGTTTACACTTACAGAAGAATAAATGGAAGACAGGCAGACTGTAGATAGCCCAGGGACTGAAGGTAATGTGTGCTAGCCCCCAATGCCAGTGAAAGACACAGCAGATAGGTGACCATTTTCCTGTAGAAAATATGTTCCTGTTGATGGACAAAATAGAATGTTGTGGCTTGGTATTTTGAGACTCCTTTATCCAGATGCCAATTAGCTCTGAAATTAGACAAAAAAATCACACACTGTTAGCAGTGTTTGTGTTACCACAAAACCCTAAAGCCCAAGTAACGATGGAAGATGCTAGTATGGTTGACACAGTGAACAAAAAGCAGAAACAGATTTCCTGTCAGTGCTCACAACTGGAGTCGGAAAGTATTATCACTAGAAGAACAACACAGGTACAGTTTGTTTGATTGACAGTGCATTTTCATAGAATCATAGGATGGCTTGTGTTGGAAAGGACTCCAAAAATCGTCTAGTTCCTACCCCACTGCCACAGGCAGGGTTGCCAACCACTGCTTCAGGCTCCAGATCAGGTCGTCCAGAGTCCTATCCATGCTGACCATGAGCACTTTCAGGGATGGGGCATCCACAGCTTCTCTGCTAGCACTTCACCATGCTCTGAGTGAAAAGTTTCCCCCAACTTCTACTCTAAATCTCCCCTCTTTTAGTTCAAAGTATTTCCCCCTTGTTCTATTACTATCCACACGTAAAAAGTTCCCTTCTACTAATAAGCTCCCTTTAAGTACTGGAAGACTGCTATCTTATCTCCCTTGAGCCTTCTCCAGACTGAACAAGCCCAGCTCTCTCAGCCTGTCTTCACAGGGGAAGTGCTCCAGCCCTATCATCACAGGTACTCCTCTGGACTGGTTTCCATGGACTAATAAACATTGTTCATATTTGATGAGTGATTTCAGATGTAAAAAATACCTCAAAATAGTTTACTTCAGCATTTTCTTAAATGAAGAAATATTATTCTCACCTTAAAATCTTTTTAAAATATTCTATTTCTGTTATAATAGGTAACAGTATTTCTGGAATGAAAAGCCTGAAAAGCCTGATGAAAATCGAAGAGAAAAATTTGTTATAATTACATACATATAGTCTACTTTTAGCCCAATTACAACACAATCAACAAAAACAGTATAAAGTTGGGATACAGATAGTCATTGTAGCATTCTAGCAGTTTAAATTTTACTAAGCTGTTTCAAAGTATGCCAACAAGAGTCTGCAAAGATTTGAAAAGTAAGACCTTCAATTTGTTCATGAAGATGTTCTTCTCAAACTCAACCAAACGTCTGAGAGAAAGCTCAGTAGACTCTACTTGAAATTTTAAAGTTACTAACAAAAGCTATTCCGCAATCGATCTAAGTCAATAAAAATGCAATCCACTTAAATAAGTAAAAGCTATTATTCAATCGATTTCCAACTGGTTGTTTCATAACAACCTGCTCCATCCTAAATAACCTGACAATGCCATAGTTTATATAAGCAATCTGTAGTTCGCTCAGAGCACACGCAGAGAAAATTCCTCTCAGACCACCTAGGATGGATGCACGAAGTTAATAACATGAGTATCTGAACATCAGAATAGCAAAAATATTTAACAAATTGTTTTAACTGGCTGGCATAACGCCCATGTCATCCAAGCTCAGTTTGTCCAGTGGAGTTTGGATCTCCAGATCAGCGTTAAAGTCCTGAGTGCAAGAAACACATCTGGGGCACCAGGGAATTTAAAGATTGAAAAAAACTGATTAAGAGAGAAAGTAGTGGTTGTTAATACAAATGAGATCAAAGGAAACTCATCAGTGTCAAATGGACTGTGTAGAATATCTCCCAGTATAGCAATTGCATTAATAAGCATTCAGTT
This sequence comes from Centrocercus urophasianus, assembly GCF_019232065.1. Lineage (NCBI taxonomy): Eukaryota > Metazoa > Chordata > Aves > Galliformes > Phasianidae > Centrocercus > Centrocercus urophasianus. The sequence continues at coordinate 2,177,552 of NW_024884141.1, read as the reverse complement.
TCACGAAAAACACAAAAGTTCCTAAAAACACTGGACTGTGCTAATTACACCCTATAAAATAAAACAAACTTACAGATACAGAAAGGTTGTTCTAAAGCTTACAGTCACTGAGCACCTAAATGTAAATCTACCAGGAAGACGCTGTGTGAATTCGTTTGCTTCCTTGCAAAATTCTGGGTTGACAGTTAACAGAAAAGTTGCAGTAAAATAGCATTGTGATGCACTGAAATGTTTTTACTAATGACAGGGAGGGTTATTCAGCTCTGAGGCAGAAACCTAGGTACATCATGAATGAGTCATGACATCTAGTGATGGTAGAAGGACCTACTCATAGGAAATTCAGACTCGGAACACCAAGTCAGCAAGGTATGTAAACATATGCCTTCTTATTTGAAGTCAGTTGAAATATACCGTAATTATCCTCTAAGAGGTCTAGAAAACTACCCCATTAAACACAAAACCAGCCCAGAAGCCTGAGCCTTCATGGTATGGCCTACCTGAATCCACAGGCTGGATCTTGTCTATCCTCTTTCTATTCCAATGCTGGTGGAACAACGTCAAACAGTGTACCATGTCTCCATAGTTAAATTGTTCGTACTGTCCTGTTGCTGAAACTGTCCCTGACATGGGACTCCTATAGCAGTCCACAAATCAGACCCAAACTCTTGCAAGTAAAAGATACAGTTCCTTTATCTTGAGTGAGTTTTCGATTAGCAGTCCATGACAAAAGTGAAGGTTGTGTTGCAGCCCAACAGCTAAGTGAGGCATTGTGCTACCTTTCCTGGAGGAGATGGCACCAATACGTTCAGGGGACCTTCAAGGTACAAAGCTTGCTGATAGAAAGCCCATACCAGTTCTATGTTTGAAGCATGAATTGTCCCCAAAGCCTTTGTAGTCAAGCACTGTAGAAAAAATGGCCCAGAACAGAACAAAGAGAGAGTTAATAGTTAACAAAGAGAATTTAAAAAATTTGAACCTGAGTTGTGACTTTCTCTCATTTTACAGTAGATACATTTATTGGATCCATTCCATTGGATCCAACTTCTTTCTTTGTCTCTGATATAGTAATTTAGTATGAAAATGTGCTTGTCACGTCTTCTACTGTGTACTTGTAAAGGGATTTATACATTGGGACTCTGCTACTAGCTAAAAATTGTAGTGATATAAATAATATATACAAATTTATGGTAATTTTTAAGAGATTGGACACTCAAAATTCTTTATTCCAATACTCATTTTAAAATGTATGAACATTTTTGATAAAGACATATATAATAACATCTCCTTATAGAAATATATGATGCTTCTGTTAGCTCTGAGACAAAAATATTGAAAATCCATTAAGCTCTGAAAATTGGGTTATAAGTGATCAAGTGAGTTGGTCATATAGTACAATGAGGAATTATCATCAAACAGTAAGTCAAGATTTGTAGGACTGGGATAAAAATCTGCATTTGTGAGAATAGTCAAAGACAGTTTTAAAACAAGAAAACAAACAAAAATAAATAAAATAACTAACTTAATTCATCACCTTCCATAAAGCAGAACCGTAAGCAAGAAGAATGAGTATTGACATAACAAGTACCCCATTAAGCATTTCATTTAGTTCAGGATTCACTTGCTGTGGTCTCTACATTTATATAGAGAATATATTCAAAAATATATATTCAGAGAATATATTCAAAACATTTTCTGTGAGAGTAACCCACTTTCAGTAGCTTGTTGCTGGAGGCTCTGTTATAGCTGTACAGCTTGTTCTTAAGTGCCCAGACTTAGTATTCTTTTGAGAGAACTAAGGGAAGCCTGCTGTTCCCTTATACTCTAGAGAGTGCCACATGCCAAGAGTGCCACAGGCCTTTCGCCCAGCTTCTTTGAGCCATTCCCATGTCTTTTGGGTTCTGTATTCATGTGAGTTTGTCTTCAGAGATCTGAGCAACTATGTAATGACATCAGCAGCAGAACAGCAGAATATTCAAGAGAAGGAGTTGAGACAGAAGAGTTGAGGAAACAAGAAATGTAGAAAGGATTTATCTAAAACTACTCTGGCATGATTCATTCTGGCTTAAGACCACAGTCTGCTACTTTTTTTCTCATTTAGAAGAGGAGGCTCAGGGGAGACCTCATTGCTCTCTATAACTTCCTGAAGGGAGATTGTAGTGAGCTGGGGGTCGGCCTCTTCTCTCGTGTCATTAGTGATAGGACCAGAGGGAATGGTTTCAAGCTACGGCAGGGGAGATTCAGGCTGGACATTAGGAAGTATTACTTTTCAGAAAGGGTGGTCAGGCACTGGAATGGACTGCCCAGGGAGGTGGTGGAGTCACCGACCCTGGGGGTGTTCAAGGAAAGACTGGATGTTGTGTTGAGGGACATGGTTTAGTAGGAGCTATTGGGAATAGGTGAACGGTTGGACTGGGTGATCTTTTAGGTCTTTTCCAGCCTTGGTGATTCTATGATTCTATGATTTTGTTGGTCATTTTTGTTATCCAAATTGCTTCACTGTCACATATGTAAATTTCAAATAATTGGCAATGCTTAACAAAGCTCCATCTGTATTCCTTTATCCCTTCTTTTTTTTTTTTTTTTCCAGGTACTATTTGCAAAGAAAGATAGCAGTTGCTATCATTGCAATTGCAATCAAAAATTGCAAAAAAACATTGCAATCGAAGTGCTATAGGAAATCTTAAAGGAAAAAGGAGAATCTTCACTGGTTAGATCTCCACACTGCATACCTAATAAGACACATTGTCTCTCATGCATATTATTGATGGTTCAAACAGCTATCCCAACATTTCGGTACTGTCCTGTATTTGCCAAGGAGCCTTTTTGTAAATATTTGCATATTTGCTTTTAGAAAAGGATGCGGCAAATCACTTTCTGTGTTTCTATGACTGCTGCTGTGTTTAGTTCGTTTTGATTTGCTCTCTGTTTACATCTGCTTTCAGTTCTTGTGTCCTGTCTTCTGAGAACTCACCTCATTCACCTTTTGTTTCCAAAAAATTAATTGGAAATTTCATGTTATGGTCTTTCTCTCTCAAAAAAATAACATAACATAACATAACATAACATAACATAACATAACATAACATAAATAAAAAATTACAAAAAGCATAGTTTCATTTCATTTAGTCATGTTTCTCATTTTTTCCTCTGAAAAGTTTTGAGGTACAGGATGCACCTGCAGCAAATGTGAATATGAGCTTCTAAGCCACCTATTATAAATAATTGATTTAACTGGGATAAGAATATCTTTTTCTTTCGTGAGCTCAGCATAGTTTTATTTCTTGGCTAGAATCTCCAGATTTTCTCATAGACTACTCAGAACTACTTAGAAGTGAAGACTCATATTTTCAATCTCTGCTTAGCAAAACACAGACTAGAGTGCCCTTAACAGGTGGAGACAGTCAGAGAGCTCCGTCTGGACTGTCACAAGTCCATGGGACCGTATGGGCTGCACCCTCGGGTGCTGAGGGAGCTGGCGGGGGTGATTGCCGAGCCCCTCTCAGCCATCTATCAGTGCTCCTGGTTAACTGGTGAGGTCCCAGAGGATTGGAGGCTTCCTAATGTGACTCCCATCTTCAAGAAGGCCCATAATGAGGATCCGGGGAACTATAGGCCTGTTAGCCTGACCTCGGTACCAGCAAAAGTTATGGAGCAAATAATCTTGGATGAGATTGCATGGCATGTGCGTGGTGTCCAGGGGATCAGGCCCAGCCAGCATGGCTTTGTGAAAGGCAGGTTGTGCTTGACCAACCTCACCTCCTTCTATGACTGGGTGACCAGCCTGGTAGATGAGGGAAGGGCTGTTGATGTAGTCTACCTAGACTTCAGCAAAGCCTTTGACATGGTCCCTCACAGGCTTCTTCTGGGTAAACTGGCTGCCCATGGACTGGACAGGTCTACCCTTTTTCGGGTGAGGAACTGACTAGAAAGCCGTGCCCAGTGGGTCGTGGTGAATGGAGTGAAGTCCAGCTGGCAACCGGTTTCAAGTGGTGTCCCCCAGGACTCGGTACTGGGACCCATCTTGTTTAATATCTTTATCGATGGCCTAAATAAGGGGATTGAGTGCACTGTCAGTAAGTTTGCAGGTGACACCAAGCTGGGAGGTGGTGTCAATCTGCCTGAGGGTAGAGCGGCACTTCAGAGGGATCTAGATAAGCTGGATCGCTGGGCTGAGGTGAATGGCATGAGGTTCGACAAGGCCAAGTGTCGTGTCCTGCACTTTGGGCACAACAACCCCAGCAGTGCTACAGGCCTGGGGATGAGTGGTTGGATGACTGTGAAGAGGAAAGGGACCTGGGGGTGTTGGTTGATGCTCGGCTGAACATGAGCCGACAGTGTGCTCAGGTGGCCAAGAGGGCCAACGGCATCCTGGCCTGCATTAGAAACAGTGTGACCAGCAGGAGCAGGGAGGTGATCGTAACCCTAACCCTAACCCTCTACTCAGCACTGGTGAGGCCGCACCTCAAGTACTGTGTTCACTTTTGGGCTCCTCACTACAGGAAAGATGTTGAGGTCCTGGAGTGTGTCCAGAGAAGGGCAACGAAACTGGTGAGGGGTCTGGAGTACAAGTCTTATGAGGAGTGGCTGAGGTAGCTGGGATTGTTCAGTCTGGAGAAGAGGAGGCTCAGGGGAGACCTCATTGCACTGTATAACTTCCTGAAGGGAGGTTGCGGTGAAGAGGGATTTGGCCTCTTCTCCCAGGCAAAGAGCAGGACACGGGGCAATGGCTGCAAGTTGTATCAGAGGAGGTTTAGATTAGACATAAGGAAGAACTTTTTCTCTCAGAGAGTGGTCAGGCATGGGAACGGCTGCCCAGGGAGGTGGTGAAGTCGCCGTCCCTGGCAGTGTTCAAGAGGCATCTGGATGAGGAGCTGTGAGATATGGTTTAGTGCTTGTGGTAGCAATGGTGATGAGGAGATGGTTGGACTAGATGATCTTATAGGTCGTTTCCAACCTTGTGATTCTATGATTCTATGATGACACTAACAAAATTTAAACATGTGGTTGAGTTTCTTTGAACAAGTATCTGAAAGCATTTTATGTCACTGCATTTTTGGCACTTAAGAATGTCCCCAAGTACATGGCTAAAAACTAGCTGTGAACTTTTACCTATCCTTTATTGTAAAGCAACTTCAAAGACTAAGAAAAAAATTTACACCTGCAAAAGTGCATGTTTCTTCTGTTTCCCCATGAACTGGACAAGTACATGTATATCAGTCCATACCAGCAGATTCTGTCCCTGCCAGCTGTACATCTTGAGAGCTGCTCAAGGTTTCTTAATGGCTTTTTCTTCAGAAGTGGAAAATAAACAAGTAGATGCAGTGAGAAATATTGTCTTCCCAGTTACTCAGTTCTTTCATTCTTTCCTGGTTTTCTACCCCAGTTAACAGTATAAGGAGAGGAAGTTGTGGAGGTGACTTGCTTTTACTGTGTTCTTCCTGTGAGTTACAGCAACAGCCGATGATCTCGTGAGCCATTAAGTTTGGCCAGAAAAGTCAATTCTCCTGCAGAAAGGATCAGCCTTTGCCCAATTTTAAACAATTTTGTAGATCTTTGGGATGTACAGTGCAGAGGGAATCAATCTACTTATTCACACTTCATAAGATTCTATTCTTAATTAAAAGCTCTTATAAAAGATAAAAAAAAATTATTATGATTTCTGGTTTTTTCCTCTTTAATATTTTCGAGTTTCTTACATTATTTCAATGTCTACCCCATTTCCTAAGTCCCTTAGTTTAAATTTGAACTGAAATAGCTTCCAGATGCAATTTTACTGCTCCCTTGCCCACATCATGGAAACTAAAAGACACTGTGGAATCCCTATTGAGGTACCACGATCAATAAGTTAAACAAATGCCTATAGTAAAGTTTTTTTACTGCTCTGCTGACTGAAAAAAAATTAGTAAGTCATCTAGAATGGACACAGGATGATGCGAAATAAGATTTTAATAGAAACACATTCACTTTGGGGGTGTTAGGATGCTTCTTGAGAACTCTTATTTGAAAAATGTATAAACACACACAGAAGAAGCTTGGCTTGGGGAAATTTTCATACTAAACAGAAAGAAAGTGAAATTAGTCAGTTGAAATTTGATTACATCTTTGTGCTAAATAAGGCTGCTGACAAAAATCGCACACTGATTATTCCTAAAAAAAAAAAAAAAAAAAAAAGGTATTAACACAGCTTTGACTTTCCGTAGCCTTTCTATGAAGTGTGTTTGCAAATTTTTTCTTTATAATAATAAAACAAACAAGTAAAAAACCCACAGCATTGCTTTTCACATTGCAATAAATTTTAGAGTTGTATTAGAGAAGATGTATTTCTAATATTCAGACTAATGTGACTGATTCTGGAAGGCTAAATGGAGGAGTTCATTTCCTATGATTAAATTTTAAATTAGTCAAAGTAAGATACAAAGTCATCTTCCAGCAGAATTCAATGCTCTCTTCTTCCTCTCTCAATGTGTGTCTTAATCCATGAAGACTTCATTTCTCCCTTTTTCTAAGATTTTACCATTAAACATACTTTTGGTTATTGTCCCCAAGACTGACCAGCATAGAGCGTCTATAAAATATGTGAAAAAAGACATTTGCACCTTTTCATTTCTTATCCAACTAGATGTATTATATTAAAAGAAATATGCAAAATTCAATGGATAAAGTCGTGATTAATAGTCTGCAGGGAACCAACGCACACTGTTGGGTGGACAGTTTGGCATGTGTATTCTTTCCCATCTTTAATTCATGTGAATGTATGGAAAAAGCTATTGATAGAGATGAAGCATACATAATTACATTTTGTCACAATTTTACGCTTAGTATCTGGCAAAGATTCTGTCTCCAAAGTACAAAATTCAGATATGACAGCAGTGAACAATGAATCTGATTCTCATCTTCATTAAATTGGGTTTTCATTGCTGTAATTTTAGACTGTTTTTTCTCCTAATATTCTGTCATTCTGGTTATCAGCTGATTCAGGATATGAATAGCTAATTAGATTTAGATGGTTTCATGCATCCCAAAGAGAAAACTGAAAATTGGCTAACTCCTTTGGAGAAAAAAATAAAGTAATACTAGAAGAAACAAAATGTGCTGCTCTGTAAATAAAACTGTTTTTCATATTTTATTTCAATTGAATATGCAATTTGTGCTTGCATGAGTAACCTCGTGCTTTAGGTTACTGACTTTCATTAAAAGTCAAGAGGCAATATTCTTTTTCGTGGCTTTGCAACTTACAGAAAATTTTTGAGCCAGTCTTTTGTGTGACAGCTTCCATCAGCAGATATGAGTAGCAACTTTCAGTGTTAGCCTCTACAATTAATTGTCTAACTATTCTGCCACCTTACAGTACAAATTCACTTAGCTAGTTTGCTATACTATATGACTGCAATTATTTTAGAAGGAGACATTCAGAGTGACAAAGTGGGGCTGTTTTGCTCAGACCTTAAAGCATACTGTGAATGATAAGTGTCACTGCCAGGTTGGACACAGATGTTGTAATGTAGTAACTCAGTATGTATCACAGCATGTACAGAGTGAACTGCATTTTGTTTAAGTCACCTTTTCCAAACTTTTTAATAAATATTTTCTTTTTACTTAAATTACCTCCACTCTATTGCAGAAATCTAGGAAGTACGATAATAAGCAGAAGTTTAAATTACCTAGAGACAAAGCAACCTGTGAATATTTACCTCTGGCCAGGAAAGTAGAGACATGCCATTCTTTCTTGCTCAAGTGAAGAGAAAAACATCATTGCACGCATCAGGTAACACTTCCACCAGAAATTAAAAGTGTTTGTGGAAATTAAACATGACTGCAGAAATTGATGCTAAATGGTACAGACTAACCCATGCTTACACTATTTATCTTATCCTCAGAAAGAGCATGATGCCATTTAAAGTGCCATTTGGAAAGGTGCTTGGTCCTTGCAGCCTCTAACTCATACCTCAGCAAGGGCTTGGGAGAGTTGTGGCTCTGTTGGGAACATACAGACAGCTAAACTGCATGGTCAGTAAAATTTCAGTGCCCAGGAATGTCTCCTAGCATTATACAGACAAAGGTTTATTACCTTCATCCCCATACATTTCAATCTACTAGGACAGTAAAATATCTTAGAATTTCCTCTGGCTACCCTTAAAGTTTAGGGAGAAATACAGATGGAGCATGGAAGAAATGAGCATGTCAGAGTCGTATCCATGTGTGTGTCTGGTATGAGGGTAGATTCAGACTTGCAACTGTGCTTCTCTTACAATGCACTGTGTCAATTCCCATTGATGTGACAATGTCCACATCACCTAACAAATTTCCTCTTTGATTCTTTCCCTTCATCTTTCCTTAATTTTATTAAAGTCTCTATGTCCCTTCTTGAAGGTAACTCACCAGAAAGCTTTCAAACAAAAGAAATGCAGAAATATTTCTCAGAAGTTTGTACTTATTTGCCTGAAGGGATGCTGTAAGCACTTATATCAGATCATTTGAAAACAAAGACTTTCTGGAAATTTCCTCTGTTTTCAGAAAACATTGATTTTCCAGGATATTGCATATGTCATTAATGCTGTTGGCCACAAACCTTAAGATAAGCATCATTCCCAATCCTGTGGACATGAAAACTTATGTTGCATCGTATAATTTGCTGTTTAGTTCTCATACAAGCAATTTTATAAGGTTAAGAACATCTGTGCTAGTAGCAATATAATTTATGTGACAATACTTGTTCAATATTGTTTTACGTTACAGAAATTCATTACAGTCCTATTTGTCACAATGACCAAAGTAGTGCTAGCACTGACATCAATAAAATCTAGAGCTGTTCCAAAAGGAACACCAGAGCTATTGTTCACCTAGTGATAACTTCCACCTAGAGATTTTCGTGCTCACATCCAGCATTCATTTCCTGTAGATAGTTAAACACTAAGTACACCAGAAAAATGGAAAAGGTTCTGATTCCATTTACTGGCATGGAGTTAAGGTCAGCAGATTTCATTTAAATTGATGTAAGTAAGAACAGAATCCAGTGAACTGAATCAAACCCTAGGCCTATAACATTTTCTTCCTTTCAGATCATACGTTAAGGTATTTCTCATTACACTGAAAAAAAAAATAGACAAACCTTCAGTCTATATTCTTGTACTCCCATCTGTATTTCAATTGACAATGTCAGTACCACAGCAAGTCCATTACCAGAATATATGCCACTAAGCACTCTATTTAGGAGAATTTTATTCTTGACAGATTCCAGTACTTCCTTGATGTTACTTCCTTTTTGTACACTGGGGCAGTGCCAAATAGAATGGTACAATAAAAATACTAGCACTGAAGTATTTTTAACTGTGACAGCTAGAGGAAGAAAGGAAAGGAAAGTAAAGAAAGGAAAACAACTTCAGCTACATTTTGCAGTGCCTTGTAGAAGAGCTGAATGACACACATATGCTGATGATAGAAGAATCCATTGCAATACACTTGGGCTGAACTCTTTTTTGCCTTTGTTTTGCTTTGTGAAACAGTTGGAGTCCACTAGCTAGAGCTGGGCTGTTCTGTATTTGCACTGACATCAACAAGAATGGTTTCCAGTAATACATACTGTCTACAACTTTGTTGACCATAACATTTTGACTGTTATTAGGAATCCGGTCTGCACAGTATTTTCTATTTTGCTGTTGTAGGACTGACAGTCTCAGCTCCTTCCATGGGTATACTCGGTCTCTGTAATTACCAGCAATTTGTTCTTTTACGCAGGCAACTGGCAGGATCGATCAAAACCACGGACTTCTTCCTCTCACAGATTACTGGATGCTATGGTCTAACCCAGAAAGCAGTTAAACAGTACACAGCCCTTCATTCACTCCCTGTCCCACCCAGTGGATGGTGGCGAGTATTGGGAAAAAAACATGGAACTCATAGGCTGAGATAAAAACTGTTTACTGAGATAGAAATGGAAGAGAGAAACTACAGCAATAATAATTATGTACATACATATATATATACATTTACAAAACAAATGATGCACCAAGAAATTGCACACCGCTTGCCAACCAATCCCCCCACACAGTGGTACCTCCCCCACCCCCGAGCCACTCCCCTTGATTTTATAACTCATATATCCCTTTTGCCACTTTAAGTCAGCTGTCCTGAATCTGCCCCCTTCCAACAACTTATGCTCATGACCCCCAGCTCCCTCACTGGCAGGACAGTGCTAGAAGCTGGGAAACTGAAAAGTCCTTGGCTCTGGTGCGGCACTGCTCAGCAACAACTAAAACATCAGTATGCAATCAACATTGCTTTTCTCCTAAAGTCAAAATACAGCATTATGGCAGACACTGTGAAGAAAATCCCAGCAGAAATCTGAGCAGCCTAACATAGCGGTTGGCAAGTCCACAGCTGGGGTCTATAACTGAGTGATCTTTAAGGTCCCTTCCAACCTAAGCCATTCTATGACTCCATGAAACCACGACAGTGGGGAAGCTGATTTCTTCTGAAGATATTAAAAAATACAAAGAGTAAACACACACAGCCAGCAAAATGGCCTTGAATGCCTTTCTACCTTCATAGAAATATCAGTAATTCACAATCCAGCTAAAAGACCTGGAGCGGATCTCTTCAGTCATAACTTGGTATCATATCTATCCCCTTTAGGATTGGTTCACTCAAAGAGCAGTTGCCTTCCTCTGTGCCTTCTCAGCATGCTGATGACTAAATAACAGGATGCTCCTTTTCCTGATTGTTACTGGGCTGTTCCCCCTCTCCACAGGCTTAGCACCAGTCATGCTGCTCATCCTGTATTTGATATACAGTTACAAGGAGCGTGCAGCAAAGGAGCATTGCGCTATTCATCAAGTACAGCAGGACTTAGCTATCCTGCTGCTCGAGGTCATAGACTGAGATGCAGCTGACTGTCTCAAGTTTCCCATGATTTACAGCACATCCCCTAAGTCTGTGACCTGACAGTCATTTATATTTCAGCTTCTGATACATATCACTCCCTCCATCTATAGATTCACTACATTTCCCTTGCAATGATTTTGCCTAATGTTTGGTTACATGTAGTCGTAATGCAAATAATATCACTTTAGACTAACCTCAGTATGTGCCTCAGAGATCTTTCTTCTTCATTACTTGTCCAGCTATGACATGACATAAAAAAAGGACTAAGATAGAAGGTCTGTCTGAAACATGGTTTAGTGGGAGAGGCATGGTTAGTGGACATGGTGATGATGCATTGATAATTGGACTAGATGATCTTAGTGGTCTTTTCCACCCTTAATGATTCTATGATTTACCTGTCTGATACTGACAGGTAGCTTCCAAAAGCCCTCAGATCTTTTGTGTTATGTGTTGGAAAGAGATTCAGGCATCTGAATGTAAATGCCTGCTGGTATTCCAGATGTCTGTGTGTATCCTCCACAATATCCAGCTGCTTACAGAAAGGCAGAAGTCCAGAGTCGTATCTGCCAACTTTGTGCAGGTGTGTAATGTGTTTAATAATATCTGGTTTGGGCAATAATTCCCATATATCATCTCTTCATTTGCAGTAGCTTTTTAATAAGTTTCTGATCTATGAACTTGTCCATTCTCCCTTTCAATTACACAGTTTTGGCACACAAAATATTGTTATAACAAGGAGGTTCACATGGTTTATGAAAAAAAAAGTCTGCTTTTATTAGTTACAAATGTATCTGTTGATTTAACTTGTAGTTGTATATATCTGTATATCTGTGAGTAGTAAAATAGGCAAAATTTTGAAAGATTGTAGAGTAGGCATGAAGACTGACTGGTGGAACAAGAATTCCTACAAAATAGTGAAAAATGAAATGAGTTCTGATCCCAAATAAGTGTCAAGGACAGATGAGATCAACTATCTAATCAGGGATGGGACAGAGGAGTATAAAACTTCAGAAATGTCTGAAAATAAGTGAGGAACACAGTCTTCTTGAGTTCTGACTTCTCACAATGAACTGATTTATACATTGTCCAACTCAGTCCCAGAGACTTAGGGACACAAGGGATCACAGATCTCAGTGCTAACTAACACAGCATCAGTTCCACGTGTTCAAACTACAGAAAATGGTTTTTACCTTTAAACATCCTTTGACCTTTTCCTAAACTTTTCAGATCTGTTATGACAATGTAAGACAGAGGAAATAGAAATGCTAAAACTTTAGACTACCATGGACTGTATGAAGGCATAACAACATGCACTGATACACATTTTTTTTTTCTTTCCCTTTCAAGTATTAGTCAACTGGTGCCATTTCATCGGGTTTATATATCACATTGCATAGGTGTTTCCAATTTACTGATGAAGATCATATATTACCAATGTGGTTATCAACATTTTCAGTTGCAAATAACTTCAAACAGGAACATTCCTAATTAAATTGCTAGCTCTGTTATGGTCTCAGGACTTAAATAAAGCAATAGGGGAAAGAGCAGAAGAGAGATCCAGAAAAGAGCTTAAGTTTTTTAGAGTTTCTGTATAGTCCTTCTCTACAGAGAAAGCTATAGAGAGAAGAGGGTTTGGGGTTCTCTTAATACAGAATAGTTCTACATTTGTATAAAGCAATAGTATCCATATCCTGTAACAATGTAAAAGTAATTAACCTGGCAGAATGAGAAGTACATTTCTGTTCCTTTCCACCACTGTTTTTAATCCACCATTTACTTTGAATTTTGCTTGGTTTCTTTGAATCCCGCTCCTCCAGAGACTTCCCACAACTCAGCACACTTGCTTTTTCTTCCTGCTGCTTTGTTAGGAGTACTAGCCCAGTAGTTATGTCAGCTGCCAATGGTTTTGTTAAGTTCAAATTGTTTTTCATTATGGAAAATGTGTGAAAAGCAACAACAGGAGAACAGACGTCAGCTGAGACTGTAGGATAATATGTGTCCTTCCTTAATCCCTTGATTATTCAAGACATCATAGAAAATTGTTGCCCTTGATAGCAGTCACAATATTCAGATACTATAGGTTGCTTCTGTTCCTATGTGTTTGCAGGATTGCAGCTTCTGAGTATAAAATATTTAGAACAAAGATCGGAGCAAGAAGTGCTGACACCGCATACTTATCTTCATTCTTGACATTATGAAGGGTATATAGTTACACCACGATTGCAATCAAACATTAGGAACGCTGATGAGAGCAGAGATTTTATGATTTACTAAGATCATTGTCTTGGTTTTTTGAGGCTTATCTCAGCCTCCAACACAGTGCACTCTGACTCCCTCAAGTCATGAAGGGACAGAATCAATCCATATTTCTGGAGTGACAGGGGGCTCTCAAGAATTGACTGTGCTGGAGGCCGAGATAAGCCTCACTGGTAAGGACTGGCAAAAACATCCTATTGTGACGGGCCCAGGGGCTCCATGTGTACTTGGTATTGATTTCCTCAGAAGGGGACATTTGAAGGATCCCAAGGGGTAGAGACAGGCCTCTGGAATACCTGCTGTAGACATAGAAGGTGTTAAGCAGTTGTCTGTTTTGCCTGGCCTATCATCTGCTGTGGGGCTGCTACGAGTAAAAGAGCAACACGTACCGATTGCTACAAAAACGGTGCACAGGCGGCAGTACCGCACCAACAGGGATTCTTTGCTCCCCATTCATAAGTCAGTTTGTCAACTAGAGAGCCAGGGAGTGATCAGCAAAACTCACTCTCCTTTTAACAGCCCCATATGGCCAGTGCGTAAAGCCAGTGGAGAATGGAGGCTGACGGTGGACTACCGTGGCCTGAATGAAGTCACACCCCCACTGAGTGCTGCTGTGCCAGACATGTTGGAACTCCAGTATGAACTGGAGTCAAAAGCGGCCAAATGGTATGCCACCATTGACATTGCTAATGCCTTCTTTTCCATTCCTTTGGCCAAAGAACGTAAACCACAGTTTGCTCTCATCTGGAGGGGCGTTCACTATACTTGGAACCATTTACCTCAGGGGTGGAAACACAGCCCAACCATTTGCCATGGGTTGATCCAAACTGTATTGGAACAGTGCAGTGCTCCTGAGCACCTGCAGTACATTGATGATATCATTGTGTGGGGCGATACAGCAGAAGAAGTCTTCACAGAATGAGAGCAAATAATCCAAATTCTTCTGCAAGCTGGTTTTGCTATTAAGTGAAGCAAAGTGAAAGGACCTGCCCAGGAGATTCAGTTCCTAGGTATAAAGTGCCAAGATGGGCACCGTTACATTCCATTCGGTGGGTGATGAGGAAAAACAGGACTGTTCATTGTGTACCATAAAAAAATTTGATGCTGGGGGAGAGCAGTCAGTAATTCTATGTATATATGTGTATATAGAGGTGTTGTGTAATGCATTTTAATCATTGTTCGTTTGTATATATATATATATTAAGCATGATGTAGTGATGTAGAATAAGCAATGGAATGTCACGGTTTTGTGGTTTTTGGTTTTCATATTCCACATCATAACATCATGTAGTGCACTGGGAGTTTAACTGTTAATGCTCCAATTCCAGGTAGCTGTCCCTGTACATAACAGAATTCATGGGATCTGGCCCTTCCAGGTTGGATAGTCTCTTACTGCCTTGCAGTGGGTACTGGAGGGTGGTTTTCTAGTTGTTCCAAGCTTTTCAGGTTTGACTCGGTCTCAGGAACTCCCTCTCTCTCCTATTTTATTTGATTTATTAGTCTCAATTTCTATTAGATTGTATTATGTTGTGTTATCTTGCATTCCGATATCATAGTAAAATAAGTTTTCCTCCATAAATCGTTGCCGCTGTTTTTTTTCCTTCCTTGAGCCCAACTCCCATCTCCCTATCCCTTTTCCCTCTCCCTTCCCATTCTGTGGGGCTGGGGGGGGCTCATGGGCCTACTGCCCCCCATCACAGGCATAGATTGATCTAGTTAACTCCGAGACAATCATAAGTACACATGTAAATGTATAGGAATATGTATAATGGAAGGAGACTGTGGAAAAGGACTTTAAACAGCCAGTTTCTTTTAGAGAATATCTGCTGAATTCACACTGAATAATAAGGATACCTACCATTATTACTGAAATTCATCAGTTATACAGTGACCCAATTTAGATTTCAATTCTTGCATCAATAATATGCAAGATAAAATGTCACATCAGAACTTAGTGATAATTTTAATATTTCTGTAAGATTTTCCTTAGTTCTCTTTACCAGACGTGAAAATCAGATTATTGGCATTGCTCAAGTGGAGTAGTCTATCACCTTGTTTTCTAAGCCAGTCAGTCACTGACATCCCCATTTTAATTTTTCCCATAACCATCAATAATTTACCACATTTTTCACCACAACTGATTTTAATAATGGTAGACCCAGTATTTCCATCTTTACACATGTAAGACTCACCCAAATTCCTCAAGTAATGTCTGATATACAGAGTTCTATGGAAAAAAAAAAGAAACAAACAAAAAACATACAAACAAAAAAACACAAACATTCCTGTGAGGAACAGCTATTTCAAAATGAAACAACAAAATAATTTTGAGCAACTAGTGTATGCGTTTTCTATGTAGTGTCTATTCCTTCACACCAATTCAAGCACACCCCAAGCTGAACATCAGCAAGCAATTTGCCCTTGTGGCAAGAGAAGCAATCAGCCTCTTGGGCTGCCTTAGGCAAAGTATTACCAGTAAACCTAGGGATGTAGTCCTTCCCCCCTGCTCAGCCTTGGTGAGACACATCTGGCATGCTGCAACCAGCATTGAGCTGCTAATACAAGAGAGATATGGATGTAATGGAGGGAGTCCTGCAAAGGGCTATGAAGATTGATAAGGGCTTGTCCCATCTGCTATACTAAGATAGGCCAAGAGAAGTGGGAATGTTTGGCGGAATCATCGACCCTGGAGGTGTTCAAGGAACATTCAGAGGTTGTGTTGATGGACATGCTTTAGTGAGGACTTCTTGTGATCAGTAGACAATTGGACTAGATGATCTTGTAGGTCTTTTAACAAACCTTGGTGATTCTATGACTCTATGATTCTAAGGGCTTTATGTCCCTATCCTCACTCTGAGGATGGGAAAAGGTGCTGTTATCTGATGGATTTGGGTAGGAGTGGTGTGACAACTCCACTAGGCATTGTTGCTGCCTACTCTCTGCCAGCTTAACTTGTCTGTCATCTCTTGTAATTCAGACAACAGTAATTTTCCGCAACAAAATGAACTTTTTTAGATAATTCAGGATCTGCCTCACTGAAAGCAGCAGGAAGCAAACACTTCTCCAGGTAGTGTAGAAATCAGCTTGCAGACACTGAATATATCTGCTGTGTGTGTACTCCATCTGTAACTTTATCAGAGCACCTACACAACAGACCGAAGGCACAGGAGCAGGAAATAATGTTTTTGTTGCTAATGGAAACATTCTTTTTTTTTCTCCACTGAAGTGCTGCAGTCCAGTGCTTCAGTCTACAACAATATTCATCTCAGGTCTAAATAACACCCAATCAAATTCATAATAATAGAAAAAAAAACACTCCTTTGGTATAGCTGACATCTATCCAGTGCACACTCTCTTCCACTCCAAATTGGACTTCTACATAGTAACAAGGGAACACAGCTTGGCTCTATCTACCAGCACCATCTGCTGTTACCTTGGAGAAGGTATGTTATAGCAGATGATAGAAGTTCTGAGTTGTGTTTTGCCTCTTTACCTCTTGACTAAGATCAAGTGCAGTATCTGTTCTTACTTCAGATTAATATCTGACATGTCCTCAGTTGAGAGGAAAATTTCTATTGGTAAGGTGCTGGAGTGGGCTGCCCAGGGAGGTGATTGAGTCATCATCCCTGGAGTTATCCAAGAAACATTCAGATGTTGTACTAAGGGAAATTGAAAAATAATGGTGATAAGTAGACAGTGTGGACTGGATGATCTTGGAGGTCTTTTCCAACCTTGGTGATCCTAAGATCAATTTAGCTATTACAATGAAATGTCATGGTAGTTCTGTAAGGTATAAGATTTGGAGAACCTATTTCTCTCCCTCGCTTCTGTTTTTGCTGTTGATTTTTGCGACTTCTTCATCAAATTTTCATGGGGAAACTGTTTCCCATTTAGGCTGCTAGAATTTCAGAATGTAAAGCAGGAACTGAACTGGCAGTGAATGAAGAAAAAATCATTCTTTATTGTTCACAAATAGTAAACAATAGTAAAAAATACTAAAACATAGTGTTTTAGTATTTTAAAACTTTTTATAAAAGTTAATAATACAACAAAACCAAAAAAAAAAAAAAAGTTTCTTGCTTATCTTAACATTAATTGCAGGCTTGGTCAGAATTCAATGAAAATTATTCATGTCACAATTTTTTAACTGAGATTAACTGATCTTTCACTACTGTTAACTAACAAGACTTTCAAGGAATGGTACAACATAAATTAGAAAAGGGAGCTCTTAATGTTTGCTGAGAAACGAGTATATGTTTGTAATCCTTTTTTACCCTCTGACATTGATACAAGAATGTTTTCTTAGGGACAAATCCCAGCCATTTTGAATTAGCAAGCTAAGAATTTAAAAGCTTATTGTTAATTATTATAAGGAAATGGGGGGAGATATCTCCGCCAAAGATAGAAAATCAGAAACAATATCCATATTAAAGCACTAAACAGGGCATGATGCTCTGAGCATGTTGTAATAGCAGGATACGTTTGATGGTTTTGCTTTGGGCCAACTAAGAGCTTCCCAGGGAAAGTCCAGGCATGGTTGAGGGAGAGTAGATTGACCAGGTAGCACTTCCAGAATATATTTCCTATGTAGCAATCTCTTTCAGGAGATGCAAGACAAAAGCTGTGCCATGCAGTTAGGTAGGTTTCAGGGCTAGGAAACAGCCCCTGCTCTGCTTTATTTACTTGTCTAGGAATAGATTTAGGAATCAGAGAAATCAATGAATCGATTAAAAAAAAAAAAGAGCAAGGGAAAAAAGATATCTTTATAATAACTGGCACTCTAGGTTTTGACTTCATTTTCTTTTTTCAATTCCACCTTAGATCTGACCAGTCTTGTAACGCGTCATTGCATTACATTTCTTTATTTTAAATACTCCTCACTCCATTGCTGCATGCAAAACAACCAGCTGAAGTCCTGTGCTGAATTTTGTTTATGAGAATTGTTCCCTTTACTGCCATGTGGTTGCATCCCACGAGTGAAGTTAGGCAAGTGCTGAAGCATTTACACAAAACTTAATTGACTACATAGGAATATGGGGAAATCAACTTCATCGAGAGCACTTCCAAAACATCTAAAACATGTAGAATAATAAAACTGGAAACCTCCAGATAATTTTTTTCTAGTTTCCCTGGGAAGGCTTACAACAGAAGAAGAGATTTAAACAAAATTGCTATGTTTAAATTTACATTCCTTTAAAAGCAGAATTATCTTCAGGTCATATGAAAAATATTTCTATGAGGTCCTGCACAGATTGTTTTTCCTACACTCCTCCCACTCCCTCCAAAAAAATAAGAAAAAAATCCAAACCTTACAACTGAGGCAAAAAAAAAATGGGCAAATGATGAATCACAAAGAGAAACTGTGAAAGAGAAGAACCTTGACCTCTTGGAAAGCCAGGAAGCAAGGAAGAAGTGCGTCTTTCAAAACCAGTGAAAGAACATCTAGGAAGATACGATGTTATCCATAGATGTTGGACATACCTCACACATGCCAAATATCGTGAAATAGAGCTGAGATCATGGCAGGCATTAGACTCATTGTCATCTCCCACATGACACTGTCATCAAAGGTTGGATGCGATCTTGAGCTATCTGAACATGTTAATTTGGAGCATATGCTATTGGAGCTATAAGTCTGAAGCAGCTCTGACCACTATAAGAATAGTGATAGATATCACAGAGCTTTTGAAATACTAGAAAGGTCTTAAAGAACCACAGTAGTGAACACTGAATTTTAGGATGGATGTTGCAGAAGGCAATTGAGGAGACCACTCCAGTTAGTTTAATATTGAAAAACAGGGAGAGAACTTCCTTAATCACAGTCTGTGAAAGTTTGGAATTCTAAATTACTGGCATTTCAAAAGCTAATTGAAAGAGACTTGTTATTGTCTACTGATTGCATTCGTTTTACCACATTTACTTGATTGATTTATTTTTGTCTCAGTGCACAACGTATTATCAAGAACAAAAAAAAACATTTTGCCTTGCTCTGAAGTAACAGAATGAGCATGACCAGTTACTTTGAGATGGGTCACAGCCTGGGGCAAAGCCTTGATCCAGGGTTAAGACTTCCTTCAGGTTTGCCATTGAATTTCTATCTGAATGAGCCTGGTATGTTGTTTTTCTACTATTTCTTTAACAGCACAAGATCCAGCCTATTTCTGAAGTTCCGTGTATTAGTTTGATATAAATCTTTTGCACTGCTGAAGGATCACTGATGATCCTGACTTTCTTGCTGTCTTACTCCAATCATAGGCTCCAAGATTTACAGAAAGCGGAGCTATTATTTAATGTGGATTTTCTGTTACACTGCTTCCAGTGACCATGATGACCTGAATTTGCTGATCCATAAATCATTTCCTGGCCTGTTTCTTCTTCTGAAGTACATATGACAACAAGTAGTTGTCTTATAACAAAAAATAATACTTTGGTAGCAAAAATAGAAGGAAAACAGTTTCAAGTTAGGATGCAGATTAATTTATTTGAATGAGAATATTTAACTTAGTAGAACAGCCTTGATTTTGGGCAAGACAAAAAGCACTTTTTTGTTTATTCTTTCACATTCTTATACAAACGGTCAACTTCAAGGCACAAGCAAAATTCACATTTTATAAGTCCTAGGTAGACAAAGATAGCTAAAGAGCTTCACTCTTTACCACATAGGGATTACTACATCCTGGACAACCTACCTGGCAGCTACTTCTGTAGAACACAAGCACATTGCAGTAGCAGCTGTTTTCCCAAACCCAACCTAATTCCAATTTCTTAGCTTCGGTATTTCTACATTAGAATTTTACTGTTATCCCACATATATTCTCTTGTATGGAGATAAATTTTGGTGATTATTTTATAACAGAATTTCTGAATAATTACTGTTTTGTACTAAGTTAATGGCCAAGCCAAATATTAAGCACCATCTATTACTACCTCAGACTATTACTCCCTTATGAACATTAGGGACATGGAAGTAGGTCTCTACTGTTTAATTAGGCCTCTTTATTATCTTACCACCATATGATGCAGTAGACATGGTATAAAACAAAGCAATGATAACTCCCCCAGTCCACTATTTTTTAACTGACTAATCTTCACATGTATAAGAAAATATTAACTGAAATACTGCTGATTTTACCATCCCTTGCTACATTTTTGCCTTCTCAAAAGGAACCTTCTTTTAAACAGAGTCATTCCTTATCTACCTCATTATTTCACAACTCCTTGTGAAGAACATCTCGACCAGATAAAGAAAATGTGAGGCAATTAAATGTAAGTATGCTTACTGATGGGACACCTAACCCACCAGTGCAATTAAAATCAGACATTTCACTTATTTTTAACTTCCCAAGGTACCCAGAAGAATGTGCTTAAAACTTTCTGCCACCAGTGGTGAGTAGGCTGAAATTTTGTCCTTTATATAAGCTCTAAAGCTTCTCCAACCATTTCCATTTGTCCTCCAGGCTTCTGACTTTTTCCCATCCACAGGGTTAATACCCAAATCAGATGTTTAAATAGCATATCCTTTATTTTTCTCCTTTTTTTTCTTCCCCCCACACTTAAGAGCATTCTCTGAAGTGACTACTTCTCTTATCTCACAAGACTCCTTCTCAAGACACAAGGTAGCTGTTTCTTAAGAGTGTAACAAAGCCAGGGAAAATAGGAGTATAGCATCTGCTTAGCTGCGGCAAAGACACCCCTAACTAACCAAACTGATGCCAAAGGGAGACCAGACACAAGCAACCAAAAGTGAGCTTTGAGGTTAATATTTCTTTAAGGTCAACAGAAAGATGGGAATTGTTTGTTTCTAGGCACCTGAAAGAGAAGTTAATCAAATGTCTTAGTTATCCATCAATGAGACAAACCAACCAATTTTCAGTGTCCTAATTTCGGGGAGAAAAAAACAAAATTACAGACATGAGCATAACTGTCTGAGCAGGATTGCTTTCCTTGTCAAGAATAATCCTAGATTCAGCATCTGGGTTCTAACAGTGGCTTGTAATCATGGACACATTTAAGATTAATCATTATAGATAGCGTTATATTTATCTGAGGATCCGGGGAACCAAAGGCTTGTCAGCCTGACCTCAGTATTGGGGAAGGGGATGGAGCAGATCATCTCGAGTGTGATCAAATAGCCTGTGTGGGACAACCGGAGAATGAGGCTCAGTCAGCATGGGTTCTTCTTGACTAACCTGATCTCTTTCTATGACCAGATGACCCATCTAGTGGGTGAGGAAAAGGCTTTTGATGTATTCTGCTTAGACTTCAGTAAATCCCTTGACTCTCTTTCAGTTTTCTCTTGAAGAAGCTAGCTGCTCATTATTTAGACAGTTGTACCATTTGCGCATGCGCAGTGGGTCGTGGGATGAAGACTTTTTGTCTTCCTAGGCACTACTTACAGGCACTACTGCTATTACTACTGAATGAAGGCACTCATGAGATCTATCCTGGTCTCCACTATCTTGTCTTCTAAGGGTTCATTCAAAAGCAGTTCTTGAAATATTTGTGATTGGGTGCTTTTCTTTTTTCCAAAAAAATTAAGGGCAGCCTTTCCCAAAGCCACAGTGTCTAGCTTTGATGTGAATGTCAGACTGCCTCAGGTCACTGTAAAAAAAGGTTACAGCAAATCATGCTCTGATGCTGGTTTTCAACTTACTAAATATCACAGATGTAATCTCAAAAATTTCACCTGAAAATGTCTGCTAGATTAAAATTGCAGTTAACTTGAACATAAAAGACTACTGAAATAAAAATTAAAACAGAGATATAAGAAAATATGCCCTCTTCTCTGCTGCATTCTACTACAAATACTTTGGCTTTGCTGAACTTACAGTCAATACAAATGCAGACTTCTGGCTTCTGCTTAGTGTTCATCAGATTTGCTGACACAAATTCTGTTGTTTATTTACTAGCACTAAAGGATAGAAAACAACCAGCTAGAACAAGCAACTCCTTTATAAAATGGTTATTTTCCTCTTTGCCCAAACCGTTCTTCTCCATGTGGTTATCAGTCTAGTAGTAAATTCAGCAGAGTGTGGAGAACAAAGATAGGCATAGGTAAATATTAATACACATGTAAACGATTTACAAAACACTGCTATTCGTTAAAGATGTTATCCTATCCAAATAGTTGTCCATCAAACGTGGAGACTGCTCTTCATAACCCCTCTGTGCTTACATAAATGGGTATAGAACTCTGGTCTATTAGATTATTATAAAGGGGAATATACTCCTTAGTAGCAGTTTTAAGCTATTTTTTGTTGTTAATATTTCTAGTCCAATCTAAAGCAGATGCATGAGAAGCCCTCTTTTAGCACAGTTCTATAAAAAATTAATTCACATCACTTTTGACAGTCTAGATAATGACTGTTCTAGATAAGTCCCAGATAATTGCCATTTATAATTTAATTATAAATGCAAAATAAGTCTGTACATGATCAAAGGAAAGAATAATCAAATAGTCATACAGTTATTCATCCATCCCCATTTTCATCTCTTAAGAACTATCAACCAGATAAAGAATAGCAGTAGGTTGCTTTTTTTCCTATTTGGAAAATGGAAATTATAAAAATGTTCTAAAGTGTGAATATTATGAAGATCAAAAACAGGTCATTGCTGTCACTATAGGAACTTGGTAGTTTTATGAACCACTACATTATCACTTCTTTTTTTCTACTTATATGCAACATCATTGAGACTGCTCCATGGGAACCCTCTAGGCTAGCAGTCACTGTGCATAGCATACTTTCACACCTTCATACCTTCAGTGTGAGGGAATCACACATGAACAAAAGAGAGAGAGAGAGAAGACAAAAACATGAATAAAATAATGAAAACTCATGAACCACGGACTGAAAAAGGAATAATATTAATCACATATTTTCTTAATTTTTTGCTGCATGTTTTATTATGTTCAAGAACTTCAAATAAGGCATGTGACCAACTAAACTGGAGAGAAAAAGAATGCTTTTGCTAGGTGTGAGGGTAAATGGGTCAGCTTAATCCAGAAAAGAAAACTCTAATCCAGTCCAAAACTACTCTTTTTCTCATGGGTCCAAACGATGCCAGGAATTGTGCTAACAACTAAGCCATCAGCATCACTGCCTTCCAGTACTGCCACAGCTTTACAGACACAGCCTAAGAAATCAGTTCTGCTCCTGGCTTTGCTTCATACTCCTGTGCACTCATGCAGCAGACTGATTCAGATCACACTCTGCTCTGTTAAAATGTGTAGCAGTTTTGACTTCAGTAGGGTTGAACAATTCACAACTCAGTTTCACAGCTGTAAAATGGGAAGTATAATTATACTGTTTGAAAAATTATTTTAAAAGCCTTGAAAACAGAAGATGGCCTTGTTCTAGGAAAAAAAAAAAAAAAAAAAAAAAAAAAGGCAAGTTCCTTTCTTCAGCTCTCCAAATGCTGTTTTTAGATTAGTCATAAACATTTAACAATGAAGAGTTCTCTTCTGCTATACTTATAAGAAGCTCAATTTATGGGATAAACCAAAGAATAAATCTGTAATACATTTGTTTCATTTTGTTTCTTGTCCTTGTTCTTTTTGTTCCTCCCAATGAGGAGGAATTATTTTTTATCTGAGATTCATCTATGAAATTTCAAAAGCCAAAGGGCAATTTGTAGGTGTTGCTTCAGAGAGAGTGGAGAAAAAGCCAGGTTTGCTGCAAAATAAAGACCTGAGGTAACTTTTATCCTTCTCTTAGTTCCCATTTTCATTTAAAAGTATTGACCATCTATCCAAATAGGTTTTTTTTTAGGCTTCAATTATGAATGAAAAATGAAAAATGCAAAATTAAACTCATCCTTATGTCAATAATATAAGCAATTTTCAAAGAACTGGAAATATTGTGGAAACATTAACCATCCTTGTTAAAGAGGCTTGCTACATTAGTCTTTTATAAAGCAGCGAGGTGTCTGGCTCACCAACTCTTAGATATTCCCTTCTTCCCCTGGATTATTTACATACTTGTCAATCAATATATATGTCAGACGGAGCTTTGAGTAACCCAGACATTTCCATCATCCCACCCAACCTGGCCTTGACCATCTCCAGCTGTGAATGCTCCATCCCTGGAGCTGCTCAAGGCCAGGCTGGATGGCGCCCTGGGAAGCCTGAGCCAGTGCCTAATTTAAAGGTTGACTAGCCTGCTCGTGGCAGGGGGTTGGAAATAGATGATCTTTAAGCTTCCTTCCAATACAAGCCATTCCATGATTTTGTGATCATAGTATGCAACTCCAGAATGTCCAAATGTTTTATATTAAAATAAAAGGTAATAAAAATGAGAAAAACAGATTTTCAAATGGAAAAGTATGTATGTATATTACTCCCTCACCACTGACTGTGCCCTCCCTTCTTGCACTTTGTTGCAGCTGCCTGAATAAATTCTGCACAATTCCCTTTGGTACCAGGAAAATTCCTCTAATTACTTTTGTGTCTTGTCTGTTTATTCTCTGTTTTTGACTGATCTTGCAACATCTTTCTGAGTTCCATCCCATGAGCTTCTTCACCGGCTCCTTCTGTGGCCTCTGAAACCTATTCAAGCTTGCTAGCTCCCTAGAGGATGGAACAACCTCCCATCCTTATAAAGGTTGACCCTTGACCTGGCACTTAGAGGAATTTAAATATTGAGAGCAAAGAGCAGTCTGTTACAAATGAGCAGCTATATTTAACCTTTCCTGAATAGAAAGCAGTTCTTCCTGAACTATTCCATCTTCATTTATATAGGCACTATGTATAAGTTTATGCATTTGACTCAAATAAGTTAATGGGATGGTTTATGCTGGGATTTCAGCAGGGCTATCAGCGACAGACAGTGCCAGGTTTTCATTAAATAGCAGAAGGGAAAAAATTCCTCCAGAGGACAGTTTGGAGAAGGAACACGACTTACATGCTTGAATTACCTCTTGGTGGATCTTTTTTCTCTACATACGAGGCTAGGGAGATAAGCTTTCTAACTTAAGTGTTACATTTAGATGCATGAAGTTCAGTAATGTGATTCATAAGTTGCTAAAAGTGCAAAACAAATATCATGGGAAATGCAACTTCCTTTAAACATACACAATTTTCTAGGTTTTCAAAAGATAAGAGATGTAAGTGGATTTTGTAACTAGATACAAGAGGTAGATTGATCATACAATATATTCTTCAACAAAAACAGACTTTCTTTTAAGTGGGAAATTTGATTCCATTTTTCGAGTCGAGATTTGAATGCCCTACCAGCAATAGAAAAAATAACTCAGTTGGTAGCTTTGTCTCTGCTGTAAATGATTCAGGCAATTTTCAGAGCCACATGTACAATCGCAACAAATGGCAAAAGAAACCACATTCTCCCATGGCCCTTGAAGAAAGACTTGAGAGACCAAAGGGAGAGAAAGCTGACAAATTTTCACAATACAGTGCTTGATGAGCTTCAAGATGAACACTAAAATCTTTTCAGGAAAAGGAGGAAACTGGATGATCCTATGCCCAAATGAGAACTCTCACCACTCAGTCCATTCTCAGATCTCTAAGAACCTTCAGATGTCTGTAGAAGCCCATTACTAGTTTATTTAATCAACTGCGTGTCCAGTGCAGCTGTGCCCAACTAGCAGCACTCTTGGGCAAAGGAGCGGGTTCAGCTCTTAAAGCAGATCCCCACTTGACAGGAATGGAAGCCAGAGAGAAAAGGCTCTGGAAGCTCCTCGGCAAGCACAAACCCTGAAAGAATCTCTCTGCATGCTGAATTCTTCACAGGTTAGCCAATAAAGGTGATGAGCACTAAGCTACAGAATCATAGAATCGTTTGAGTTGGAAGGGATCCTCACAGGGCATCTATTCCAACTCCTGCAATGAACAGGTTGCTCAGAGCCCCATCAGCCTGACCTCAGATGTCTCCAAGGATGGGGGATCCACCACCTCTCTGTGCAGCCTGTGTCAGTGTCCATCAGTGCAAAAAACTTCTTCCTTATATCCAACCTATAATCATATATATTGTATAGGGATACATGTATAATCATATATAAAGATAATCAGACATATTCATAATAATGTATACAATCAAAATCTATAATCATATATATTATCAGCAAAAGCAATGATTTTCAGCCACCTGAAACAGAAAGAGCTTAGTAACAGAAATGTTTGGAACCGGATGGCTTGTTTTCAGCTTCATTTATTCCCTCATTAATGATAAAATTTTATAAAGACCTTAAGACAATAATGGTGCGTTTGCAGCAAATAACATAATTGCTGCATATTTCTTCTTCCTCATTTTCTTAACTTATGTAGAGCAACTGAGTCACAGATAAGAATACACGCTAAAATTCTCAGAAAAAAAAAAAAAAAAAAAGGAAGATAATTTTAGATATGACAGAAAACAAATGGATGACTCCAAGTGTTTGAGTGTTGCATAACCTAGCTTTTTATCCTCCCGTGTCCCAGATAGAGGTGCAATCCCGCACAACAATTCTCCAACAACAGACCACATCTGAAAGGCTGGCATCTTCCTTGCCAGACATTTGATCCTCCTCCAAAAACACACAAAAGCACCAAGGATGTCTATTCACACAGCTCTCAAAGGAACAAACAACTAGCAGAGAGAGCAAACAGCAAATTAAATGAATACTTCATTACACATTTTAATTCTTTTATTCCCTAAAGGAGTTAGTAGACCAAAGGCACTTTCACTCTCCCTAATTCAGTCCTCAAGTTTTATAACCACTTTGAGATGAGAAAGGCAATTTGCATGGAGTTTCTTGTTAACCAATTTGCTTCTTCCAGTGGCTCAGTACACTTGGTCAGTGCACTTCTGGTGAAGTGAAGCCAGCAAAGCTATGTGGATTTATATGGCAAAAGGATCTGGCTCTATTAGTTTCATGTCTCCAAGGATTTTCTCAGACTCCAGAAACTGCAACAGAGCATTTGAAATGGCCATGTTAGGTAACTGAAGACTAATATCAAGCTCTAAAATGGGAAGGTAAAAGGCCTGTCTTTTTTCTTCTTCTTTGTGAGGAAATTTCACTAAGACCTGAATTTCTGCCCCATGCAGAGGGATTTTGTTCTCTGCAGACTGTCCTCCTTCCAGCCTGTGGCTGCATTGTCCTACAAAACCACTTTAAGCACTTCAGCACCTCAGCAAGAGCTAACAAGGAAACCTGCCAGCAGACTAACTCTGATATTCTGCTACCTTGGTGAGAGAAGATATGCAAGAAGAAAAACAACCTATTTGCTGGCCACTGGCCACCCAGGGAAAGGGACTGTGCAGAGATTTCTCTATCTGTCCCAGTACATCCTGGAGGGATCCACTGGTGAGATGAAAATTACAGCTGTGTTGTACCCCAGAGAAAAACAGAAGCTCACCACTCTTCTCCCAGCATCTCTTCTTCAGCTCTAGAGATATTCAGCTGGCAGAAAATAGTATTTGTGATTTTCTGCATTAAATAAAGTAAAAGGCTCAATTCCACCTGGTTCCCACCAATGGATCAGTCTCCCATGAGATAGAATCCAATGCTTTCAGTCATGTGGACCTCAAAAGGCCAGATCAGAAGGTGAAGCTGGGGTTCTAATTGAGTAGGAATGATCCTCATGAGCAGAAGGAGAACAGGGAACACAGGCTTGTGGGAATGGACTCATATGTTATCCCTGACAGGAATTTCTGGGAACAAATACATATATTGATAAATAATGTTAGAAGAGTTTAGTTGAAAGAAACTTCTGAAGATCTTGTAGTTCAAATTCAGGGCAGCATTTAAAGCATATTAATAAGGTATTATCCAAATGCCCCTTGAACACCGGCAGGCATGGGGTAACACTTGCTTCTCTATGAAGCCTAATCCATCGTTTGCACAACCTCAGAATAAATAATTATTTCCTAGCGTTCAGTGTGAGGAGGTTGTTGAGAAAGAGAAATGAAGGGGATAAGAACAGCAGGAAGGAATGTGGTGAATATGTCAAGTGTGCTCCATAAACATGCAGGATGTGGGTGGTTCACTGACAATATAGAGAAAAATGCACAAGATGTTTGATGGGAAGGTGGAGACTCAACGTCTTTGAGCATATCTGCAATCCAACCCAACCTAAGCAGTTGAGATGGCCCTTTGGGACTGAGGGTTTGCTACAGCTCCCTGAAAGGAGGTTGTGGCAAGATAGGAGTTGGCCTCTTATCCCAGGTGACAGTGCCAGGATAGAAGTAAGGGCCTCAGGTTGTGCCAGGGGAGGAGGCTCATACTGGATATTAGGAAAAAATTCTTCTCAGAAAGAGTGGTGAAGTATTGGCACAAGCTGCCCAGGGTGGTGGTGAAGTCACTGCCCCTGGAGGTGCTTAAGAAACCTGGAAATGTGGCACTGAGGGACATGATTTATTTGGCAGTATCAGATAGACAGTTGGACTTGATGATCTCAGAGCTCTTTTCCAAACTAAACGATTCTATGATTTTATGTTGCCAGACCTCTTAAACTGATCATGATGTAATGGAGGAAGGAATCCAAACTACAGCAATTTGTGTGCCAAAATGAAGATGTGCATGCAGGCTGTACAGAAATGTCCGTGATACCAAATGTTTGTCCAGGGTCATTCGATTTTAAAACAGATCTCCATCCTCTGACTTTGGATTTCATCAAAAAATGCCTTCTGATGGGGAGTAGAAGTTTCCATTCTTTGGTTTTATTACTGATTATTTTGTCTTCCTTTAAATAAGAAGAAAATGTAACTGTTGAAAGTTTATGGACTTTTTAGGGCTTCCTCAGTCAGAACACCGCAAGCATTCTTAGTTTCCACAACACAGACATGTGTAATAGGTCATTATGGATCAGACAGTTTTCAAATATAACATTATGGTATGAACATTTTATTAATAAAAAACAGCAAATTGGGTTTTCACTATGGAGAGAGACATCCATAAATCAGTCAGTAGATGCTGTAATGTGGAATGCAGTGTAAAGCAAGAGCCTCAAGAAACAAGAGAAATGAAGAGAATTATGTCAAAACATAGAAAAATAGATGGCAATGATCATTATGAAGTTTAAATTCCAGAAACTCATTTAGCATTAAGAGTGTAGGGGCAAGCTACTCACAGAGGCCATGGATTTCCAAGAGAAGTAGCAGCTGTTTAAAACATCCAACTGTAACCAACTGGGAGAACAGAAAGTTCAGCACCACTTCAGGAGGTCTGTTTGCTTGACGATAATATGAATTATAAACAAATGTCATAATGGGATGGTTCCCTACAAAATTGTACTATTTCTTATAATTTAAAAACAAGTTAAATGGTATTTCTTTTGAGATATTTGTTTAGGATTGACATTTAAACATAGGATATTTTATTTTAGTGGTTCTTCAGACACTTTGTCCTTTAGCTTGTACTTGAAGGATACAGCATCAAAAAACGAATCATGTCTAAATAAGATTGCTGTAGAAAAGATAGCACAGGAGATAATTATAATGCGTCTCTTTCAAGGGCAATTCTTGGTCATGGTACAAGAATGAAAATACTGTACCTTGAAAATAAAAACAAGCAGAAGCTCCATCTCTTTCCGTTCCATCCCCACAAATTCCTAATTCCCCATCATTTTGTCCTTTTAAAGTCTGTTGATGTGATTTGCATTAGGACAAGGCTCTCATATAGTCAGTTACCACATTTCACTTGTGGAGCATTAATATCTTAAAATATTCCCTTTCTGCTGTTTGGAACTGAGCACAGCCTAAGAAAAAATGGAATACTTCCACAGGATTTGTCTTCTGGTAATATCCTCCCACAGCTTTAACCTTCATATTCAGCACTGGGATCAGTGTTCAAAGAATCATTTTCTGAATGCGCTCTAAGAATTCATAATCTGCTGTACGCAATTCCCAAAGGAGAAAAACTGGCTGAAACTAACAGATCATTCATTATATTTTTCACAAGAATTTAGGACCAATTCCTTACAAGCAGTGTATCACTCAGCACTGTTGTACCTCTGGTGCTCCACAGGCTTTAATGGATGTTCTCACACCACTGTGAAGGTCACACATTGCTCAGTTCTGAGATACAGGAATTGCCTTGAAATGGTGGAAAAAATGACAGCGCATTTGAAAGGAAGTTTGTTATAAGGATGAAGAGTTGCAGACTGCTTTCACTCACCAAAAAAGCAGCTCAATGCCCTGGCTCAGCCCATCAGAGGAACTTCAAAACAGAAAGAAGGAAATCTGAGTTTCAGGCTTTGCTTCCACTGTGAATGTCTGATCTATGGAACTTCAGCACGTGTTTTTCTTGTTGCTTCTCAATCATGCGACTGTGAGGCCCTGGGAAAACAAGCTCTGCAGAAGAGATCAGGGCCTCACTCAGTCTCTTAGCTCAGCCAAGAAAGCTGTGTGATCCAGTCGCTTTCAGCAATTCTGTTACCGGAACAGAAGTGCTTGTTGAGAAGTAGCTCAGCATGGCACTAGGCGTCTATCTCACACTTCTTGTTGCTGTCCATCCACTCAGCCTTGACTGCTTGCTCCGATCCCTGCTTCCAAAGTCCTGTGTCCTCATTCCAGCTTGATCGTTCGATCTCCAGGATTTACCTTGTAATGGAGACAACCTGGCTTTTGGCCTGAACACGCTGTTCCCTCATGTCTTCTACAGTATCCTGACTGCCCAAACTTTGACAGCCAGTCTTTGCCACACAATCAGCTTAAAACAAGAGTTAATTTTTCTAGTTCCAAGACTTGGCTTGTCCTTATGAGAATACCTGGCTGTCAACCTTATTCCTGAGTTTAGCCTGGCGCTAACAATTTTGTGAAATTGCCCAGGCTTCAGTTTCTTGTCTTATGATTACTACAGAAAGTCCTCTTTTCCCCTTACCATTAAGGATTTTTTCGTCTCAAAACACGTCAAAGTCCCATGAAAACAAACTTTCATACATTTATATATCAAAAATGACAGCCCTGGCACAACAATTCTGACAACTGTTCTGACTAACGATATTGTTACTCTTAATGATTCAGCTATTTCTACCAATAACTTCTGGCTGGCTTCAAAGAACAAGCAGTCAGAAAACAACAGATGTCAGTAATCTCTCAATGCTCACCTGTATATCCCTCTGGACTAACATTATCAACACTTTAACCAACCCACAAATGCAGCACTTCACTCTATCCTACTCCTTTGCATAATTTGCCAGTAAAAAACAGTTTATTTCAAATCAGTCTTTCTTCTATTGGAACATATTTTTTCATACTCAGCAAATCTCTAAGAACAGAAGCTAAGTCTTTACACTCACCCAAATCTATCTGCAAAGTTGATGTTTGTACCTGAGACAGC
The DNA here is from genome assembly GCF_019232065.1 of Centrocercus urophasianus. Classification (NCBI taxonomy): domain Eukaryota; kingdom Metazoa; phylum Chordata; class Aves; order Galliformes; family Phasianidae; genus Centrocercus; species Centrocercus urophasianus. The sequence continues at coordinate 2,146,142 of NW_024884141.1, read as the reverse complement.
CATATACATCCCCTCTGCATTCTGAAAAAAATAGATTCTTCTGAATCTTGACATCTTCTTAAGGATTAAAACTCTCGAAATTAAATTCCACTCATTTCTACACTGCAACGTCTAATAATAGGATGAGAGGTAATGGCTGTAAGTTGCACCAGGGAAGATGAAGGCTGAATATTAGGAAAAATTTTCTCTTAGAAAGAATGGTAAGGTACTGGAACAGGTACTGCTCAGGGAGGTGGTGGAGTCGCAGTACCTGGAGGTGTTCAAGGAAAGAGTAAGTGTCTCATTCAGTGACGTCATTTAGTGGGCATGGTGCTGATGGGTTGACAGTTGGACTAGATGATCTTAGTAGTCTTTTCCAACCTTAATGATTCTATGATTCTATGAAAGATGAAGTCAGCCTTAAGCTCCCAGGTATTACTGAAGCAAAGGGAAATTCCTTACAGTCACCATAGAAATCCTCTCTTTTGGAATTATAGAATGTCATTTCTAACAAAACAGCAACTATAAGCTAATGGTCACTGTCTAAATACTTTCATCTTATCTGTTATTAATGTCTGGGTATGTTCACATAGTCCAATTTCTGTGCAACTTTCTGCTTCCATTTCCCTCTAGGATATATTTGACCTTATGCTGAAGAGTTTTTTGATCCAGAAGCCTTCTGAGCAGCCAGATTTTCTCCATTTACTGGATACAGAGACACTACATGTTATTTAAGGCAATTAATATGGCCTGTGCACTAAACTAGGGGCAGGTGGAATGGTAGTGTGGAAGGATTTTCCTACAAACCCCATTACATGGCTGGGGAGGGTGACATTAGTGCATGATATGTAATAGGCACACTACATGTTTCCATGCATCTACTTAGTCTACTGCTTGGTATAGACAGAATTATGGAAACTAATATGAAAGCAGCAGCTACTGTAGATTAGAATCACAAGTTTTAGAGAACTGCATTAAGTCTGAAGATTTGTTAACATAATTTGGTCTTCCACATACTCTTCCATGACCCCAAGAAGATCCGTGTCCTTCTTGTATCCAAAATGAATGAATGAATGAACTTCTCCTTCAGAATATTGGCAACGTGATGAAAAATTCCACTGAAACTGAGGAAAGATGAAAACTAGGACAGTTTAAGTCTTCTGTGGGGTCTGGGTTTTGCTAGCCTGAAATACATGTCATCTGTACAGAATGAGTGTAAAAGATGACGTAAATTTTGTGCAGGTGTAAAGGTGTATCTACCAGCAATTGTGAGCAGAAGTGAGGTACATAAGATGTTTTTCACAAAGTTTTCTCTTTACACTCTTAAATCCCCTGCTGAGAGCTACTGTGAAGTCTCTTATGTCACTGTCTTTCTCTATTGAAGAGAATATGCATTCACTACGGGTATCCTACTATGCCATTTTAAATTATTTCTTATCTTTAACTTTAGAAGGTTGATTCTATTAATCAGAACAAAGGAGAGTGTGACAGCCAGAAGGGGAACAAGGGAAAAGTTGGAATATTTATTGCAGCCATTTGGGGCTCAAGGTATCCCAGTCTTACTTAATATGTAGACGTGTTGAACGATAAGTGATTTTTTTATCATCATCTTTCAACTCTGATATATAAATAGAGGCATCTATTAATTATAATAACAGATAATATATATGAAAATGCCTACTTAGCCTCCAGATATGAGAAAATACATTATGCTCCTCAAGGCTGCCCCAAGGGCACCAGTAACTTGTCCTTGTAAAGATATGCATGGCCCTCCAACTAAAATACTGAGCAGAAAACACTCACTACTTTCTTGAGAGAGCTGCTTCTGAGAGAGCAAGAATACCCACAGAGTATAGGAGTCAGAACAAATTAAGAATTAAAACACTGGAACAGAAGTGGATTTTAACTGTTCATGATGTTATTTCCTTCACAGCAACAATAGGTGCTAATCTACATGCAGCAGCTGGAGCTTGTTAAGAGGTAATCCAAAAATGGTGTAGAAGCATCGTGGCAGGAGTCTACTTCCTTTGCAAGGTTACGGATCCAGTATGTCAGCCTCTGCTATCTACAGATTGCTGTCTGCGGTCTTCTGCTAGCTACAGATTTAACCAAACCAGAGAATGTGATCCAGAGTCAGACTCATCTCATGGTCCCAAATTCTTTGTTTTGAAGGTAATGCTCTCCATAGAGGTGTGGTATTAAGAAGTCAGACTAATTTAAAATGCCGAAGCACAGTCACTGTCCATAAACCCTCTCAGTATTCTTGGTGCATCAGAAAACACAATTAGAATTTAATCTAATCTGGCTGAAATCAGGCTAAACTGAACCATCCTGCATTTTTCATTGCAAAGAATCCACACATAAGGCATTACTGGAGTTAGGTGATAAGTAGCAATGCCTTATGTAATGGTGAGTTCAATGTAAATTTGAGTCTGAAGAGCAGCGGATCATATCCCTCAGTGGTATAAATCAGTGCACTTTGACTGGCTTTGGTTGTGCTCTGCCAGTTTCTGTTTTCATGCTTTCCTTTGAGGCCTCTTCTAAGACTTCCTAGAAGTAATGCATGATCGAAGTAGAACACAATTTCTTTTTGAAAAATAAAATCTGAGCAGTGAAAAGAAGTTCACCCATTCCTAACTGTTCCAATTGCCTTCACAGACGTACCATTCATTTTTAATTCAGTTTCTCCAGAGTCAACATTGAAATTCAGTTTGTGGAAATCAAAGAATCTTAATCTGCTAGACAGGGAGCTGTCTGTTCCTGAATTGTTCCCTAAGCAACTACTTTTCAGAAAGCTGCATTCACAACTTGCTTATTCTCCATCCTTAATGTGATTTACAAAGTGATGCAATATAAAGCATAAAAAGATGAAATCTGTTTCTCAAACATTCACAAACAGATTTTGAAAGTGAATGCTTTCTGCAAGTGTCTATGCTAGTCGTCTGGATATCAGACAAAGAGATAGAAATTTATCGGTGGGTGGGCTTGGTTGTTCTATTCTGCTGCTTACTAAGTTCTTTTCTTATAGAAAATAAAACATTTGAATCAAGGTCACCACTTCAAATAGACTTTTCAAAGTTAAATACTACCTGGCTTCACTGTCTTGGTAACAGAAGAAATGACAAGCAGAAATGACATTAATAATAAATATTCTCAAAAGTGAGAAGCAGGACCTGAATGCAGAAGAGAAACAGCTTGCCACTGCCTCAGTACACCTACCTGTAGAAATCTAATCATTAGTCATATTATATTCAGCCATTGAGTGTGTCTCAGGTGGACTAGAGGTGGGAAAATGATAGCAAGGTCTTCCTTCTGTAATCCTAGTCAAGGATCAGAGAATGAATCATTAAAATACCCTTCTCAGCAAGGCACTGAAGAAAATGTCAAACAGTAATTCAGAGGAGCTGCATATGAAGAAAACAAGCTCTGCCTCCCAATTGCCCCTGAAGTCAGCATTGTTCTGCATTCAGTATGAAATACTGAAATGCTGAAGAATTGAAAACTGAATTATGAGGAACTTCACTGTTGACCGACTTGCTCTAAGATATTCATCTTCACAATATCCACATATACTTGCCTACAACCAGGATAATGCTCTCTGTAGATATAACCTCTTTTTATTCATCCTTTATATGGCCACAGTGCCATTTCTCTACATAACAAACTCCTGGATCAGTATCCCAAAACACAGGACACCACAAGAATTCCTACCTGCAACTTGTAGTGATTCACAGAGAGAAGCAAAGGCAATGAGATGATCTTTTTGCAGTACCATACATTCCCTGACATGGGATGGTGCTCCTTACTTCTCTAGTTATAATTTCCATAATTGACTAGTCAAAGAATGAAAACAGGAAGTGATATGACCCATAGTGATTTTACATGTTTCTTTTCAGAGTTTGTCTTCTCAAAAAATGAGAAAAAATCACTGTTCCCTTTTCTTAAATACTCGGCTGACACCAAAACAGTCACTTCATTTTTCTTTGTTCAGGCAGGGTGACAATCAGCAAAGCAGCACAATGCTGTTAAACAACAGGCAGTGGAGCATATATCCCCAAGCCAAATTAACCAACCACACATTTCCTTCTGCATGCTATTCATTCTAATACAATACATTATACATTTGCTACAGCATCACAAACTTAATGTGTTTATATATGCACACATGTATGTACACAGCCATTTCCCCCCTGCTCTTTCAGTATGTGTACAAATTACCATCCAGTTGTATTACATTCTCAATATGGGGGAATAAGTATATTTACAACCAAGTACAACTTGATTCATACAAATTATACATTTATTCCAACTGTGACCAGCTTCTCAGTATTTGTTTTATCCAGTATTATTTATCATTTCTCAATCAAATATATGCCACGATTGCCGTCAGCTTCTTTCACTACGTGTCACTCACAAACACACAATATAGTAATAGAATAATAGACACACAATAGAGTAATAGAATAATAGAATTTCTGATGTTGGAAAAGACCTCTAAGATCATCTATTCCAACCATCAACCCATCACCACCATGCCCACTAAACCATATCCCTCAGCACTACATCTATACTTTTCTTGCTCAGCCAGTCCCACACCTTCCCTATCACCTATGTTTTTAAGAAATATTATCCCGTACATAATGTAAACAACAAATTTCACTGCCAAAAGTGTCAGCTTTCTACCATCATTTGCCAATTTGCAAGCAAATGCCATACGCCTGTCTCCCACACCAACCTTTATTTATGAAAGAATCACAGAATCACAACTGTGGGGGTTGGAAGGGAGCTCTGGAGATCATCAACTCCAACTGCCCTTGTCACGAACACCAAAATTCTGCTTATTCAGCTGGATAAATTCCAAGAAGCTTGTTGTCCTGGTTTTATCAGTATTCCATATCATGACATCTGTTGGGTGTTGGGTGCAGAGGCACAGTGAATGGTGGAGCTGTACTTTTAGTTCCTTCCCTAGCAGTCTCACATGAGTTCTGAGTTTCCAGGAGGAAGATACACTGAGACCTACTGTATTTCCCAGGAGCTTCCACATGATTTTCAGTTGATGGGGAAGAGCTCTCATCTTTTCCAGGAGGCCAGCTGTGAGGGCCTGCTGATGAAGACTCTGAATCTCTCTGTTCCCATTTCTCTTTGGTTAATTTGATTTATTATTCTTAATCATTCCTTATTATCTCACATTCCTTTTAATAAATTAGTTTCTTCTATCTAACTTCTATCAGTTGGGTTCTTTTCCTTCCTCCCCTTCTACCGAGGTCAACTAGTCAAACAGCAACACTTGCCTACAGTCAGACCTGCTGTTCTGAGATCTTGTGCTTGGTTGAATGACTACTGCTTTGCTCTGCTTTACTCTCTGTCTCTTTCCTATAGGCTTATACTGAACCTCATAAACCTTCATGCATCAAAATGCAACAAAGGGGCATCCTTAAGGCTGGATTTGCAACTTTCTTTCTGTTGAACTTGACATCTTTGACCTACAGTGATAAATATCTCAAAGTGGATTTTAAGAAAAGAGATGATACAAACCAATCACAATTTTGCTAAATCATGTGGATCTTTGCCAGACTTTGGAAAATCTGCAGCATCTGGCAGCAGACTGTAGTATATAACTGCTGCCAGGGAGATATTGTGAGTTTACTATCCTGGAAAAGTTTACTGTCCTGGTAAATTGTTACTGTACAAAACACATGCCAAGTGAATACTGTAATGGATTTTATGGTTTGGAATGGCAGTTTGCTAGCACTTGTAGCCAGAGGGCTGTATCCTCAGATGGTGCAGAAAAGGTAAATGTGGTGGAAATTACAGACTCATCAGGAACAGACTTTTAAATACAGAACAACTGCCCTGAGAATACGCCTGCTGTTGCAAACTCTCACAAAAATGGACTCAGTGATTTTGTGTGAACACGAACACAGCAGATGCACAGAATCTAATAAATTTAGAAGACAGAAGCATAAAATCTAACAAAGCAATCTAAGAAAATTTCTTAATAGCACAGAAGACAGTTACTCTTCAGTGGTATGAAACTTCTAGGCTTTAAATTATTAGGATCATCTCAGTCCACTCTGTTAAGCTTGGGAGAAATTTTCATACCTCTTGTCTGCTTTGTTCAGCAGTGTCAAAGAAGGTAGCAACTGATGGAGAGTGAGAGGGAGACATAATCTCCTGGGTAATATGTAAGGTGCATCCTTTCGCAGTTCTGCATTCTGCTTTTTACTTGCAGCTCTGTTACTTTCACCAAAGCAAATGCCACAGTATTTCTCCTTTGTTCTTATGATGTTCTCAGGCTGTTATTCTCACGGTCTCACATCTGCAAACTTTGATGTTATGTCTGATTTCTCATGGGGAAAAACTGCCATCAGAGTGAGAGTCACTCTTTCCTCCTCCTTTCACTTTTTCTTATCCACTCTTTTGTAGATTTTAGTTTAAACAAACAAATAAACAAACAAGATTTAGTCAGTAAAGTAGTAGATTCAATAAGCCATTAAGTCATTTAAATCCCCAGTTAGTATCACCCAAAATCGTTGTGCAACACTTGTGCCTGATGAGAGCATGCTCCACCCAGAGCAAATAGCATCATAAGCAGGAGGAGGGATTTTGAGAAGGTATATTAGAAGGTATACTATGGAAAAACATGAAAACATGGTGGAGAACTATCCTGATCATTAACATATCTTGAAGAGGACATCACAAAAGGATGCTTGCAGTACAGACTCTGCTGTACCTCTTCATGGACTGCCATAAGAGAGAGCTTTCACTTTCTTTTTTATTCTTTTTCTCCTTTGCATTTTCCCAAAAAGTAATTCTAGATGTACGTGCCATCAGCTACAGACCCCATTAATAAAACTTCAAAGTCTGTCACTGCATCCTTTGTGGAAACAACACTATGACCAATGTTATCTCTTACCTAGGGAAGAGTATACTTGAAGTCTTTGAAGTCTCCCAGAAGCAGCAATATATCTAAGCTGGCTGCCTGTGCCTTCTGTCCGTTGCCATCAGTTCTGGTGGGTGGCAACCAGCCCACGGCAGGAGATTGGAACTGGATGGTCTTAAAGCCATTCTGTGATTCTGTGACCACTGGATACTTTTATAACCATACTTGGTACAGGGGCAACCTATGAAAATTACTTCCTCCACCAATTCTTAAAGGAATGAGGGGGAGAAGCTGTGCTTTATTTCCTCAGCATCTCAGTTACTCCCACATAACTCTTATGGTACGTGGTATGGATGCTGTGTGTTATCACATAAGAGACATGCAATTATGGCACAAATTGCATCAATAAAGTACATCATTGATGACATCTGGACAGAGGTTACGGCTCTGCTTATATTTGCAATTTTGTCACTTCCAGGAAAAATTCCTTGGCAGTGGAAATTAACTGCCTGTGCTATAAATCTGCAGTGTAAAGTTATCCTCATGCAGTTTTGGCCATACCAGATGGCTTTGGCAATCTCCAAAATACTTTCTAGGAGAGTTTCAGAATTAGCACAGGCATGAGGCAGCAGGCAGGCAGTTCACACGTGGCCTCTGTTTTGTAAGTTCAGAGAGTCCCGTAATGTATTTCTGGGCAGTTCTTCAACAGCTAGTCTTACTGCTACTGGGGGAAAAAACATGGAAAATAAAGTGGTAATATGTAGTTTAGTTAGTTGTGCTTACACAACATATTTCATTCCCAGAGAGCCCATTCCCCACTCCGAAGTCAAGACTCTACTTCTAGAAAAATCAACAACGCATAACAAAAACCCAGTATCATTAGTTTGAAATGTCAAAGCATTCCTGCTTAAAGTTAGGTTCCATTGTCCATAGTTAGACTCCTTACCAACAGAGCTTCTATCGCTGTTAACCACCTTTAGTTCCCATGCAGTGAATCTCATCACTTCAGAAAACAAGGCCATTTCAGTCATTCTCCTGAAAAATTGATTTAGAAGCAGAAGAGAGTAAGTCACTTTGATTTTCTAAGAGTCAGAATGAAGGAAACTCTTCTTCAAAGAAATAGCGTGACTGAAAAGCCAATGCAGTGTGAACATCTTGAAGGCAAACCTAACCACCATATAATAAAAAGAGATGCGCATCCACTAAGATCTATTGGCTTTTGTATGGAAATACAAAGATGAAATAATTCATTTTTTATTTCTGAAGGAATAATTTGCAAGTAGTAAAAAGAAGCAAAGGTTTTGTGGAATTCATTCTTCCTGGTGGTTTTGAATTAATCTGAGTGTTTGAAGTCTGCATTACAGATCCAATAGAAATTTGTCTAAATAACCTCAAAAATTTCAAAATCAACATGCCTTCAAGGAAATAAAATGTGTCAAAGAGAAAGTTCAGCCTTCAAAACAAACATCTTGCATGGTGCCAGAAAATGATCACAATGCTGAATGGAAAAGTAGAGCAGAATTTTTTGAAAGACTGTAGAGCAGTGAACGTTGTGGAGCCCTGAAAAGAGCTCAGTACAAAAGTCATCATATAGGTGTATCAGATGCTATGGATTTTCCTATTTGCACTGCATTTGCTGTATAGCATCAAAGCCATCTATTTTCTTTTCCAAAAACAACTAGCTTAAGTTACATTGTTTGACTGATTGTAGTTACTGTGGCTAAGCAACAAAATGTATTTAATTCTTGAAGATTACAGGTAATATAGTTATCTTATGTAAGGAATATAGTTTTTCCACTGTCTCTTTTTTAGTATTCTTCAGGAGATTGTTTCATTGCCATTCATACCAACAAGCACTTTGTTTTTCAAACAACCTCATTGGCAGTACAGCACTGTGCAGGAAGGTCAAACTGTAGCCAACATGTGTAAGAATAAGAGACCCTCATGGGCATAACAAAAGAGCTGAGCTTTCACAAGAGGTGTGAAGAAAGAAGATGGTTAATGCAAGAAATGTGGTGCCACTTTTCATTGGAAATATGAAGAGCATTTTAATAAATTGCTTAGCAGTAGCCTTCATCCTTTTCTCTTGTTTACTAAAATGAGAATCTAGTCTTAATGAATATATTCCAAGTAGAATGAAAAAAAAAAAAATCATTCTTTTGGGAGATTCCACACGCACGGTTTCTCAAAGCCAAACCCAGTGTGGATTTTAAAAACTGCTTAAATTTACTTAAAATGTTAATCTATTATGAGAGGAAGGTTCCATCCATGAAACTTTCAATTGCAGCTGCCATTATAAAATCACAATAATATCTATAAACATATTTCTTGCTTTCTTTTCTTGCTTTCTCACTGCAGTGTAAAATTTTATACTAAATTGATTTTTATCTGCAGTAATAGCATCGTAACTTGGTGTCAGAGACACTGAGCAGCAATCAGAGGATGTAAAACGATCCATATTTTCTTAGTTAATGTTCAACTTAAATCTTAATGATGTTTTAAAATGTAAGCTAATTTTCTCTTTAGTACTGGACATCCTTGGATTATGAGCTTGATTGGGTTGCCTATGTTGCAACATGCAAGATGGACTTTCTTTAACTAAATACTACTAAATTGTGTTACAAAGCCACGTACAAATCTTTCTCTTTTTGAACCAGCTTACAACTAGAATGGGTTTCCTCCTTTGTGCACTGAGGAGCTATGCTGCTGCACAACAAATTAACCCTTGTGCTTTCTTTTGGCTGACTCCTTGGGTCTGACCACTTTTGAAGAAAAGCTGAGGGCAAAGAGGGCAAGAATGAAGCAGTGAACACACGCACTGGACAACAGTTTGTCAGTACAGGGAGATTTTGTATTTTTTTAAACTTGTCCAAGAGACATCACTGTCAGTCCTGCAGTGCTTCTCTGAGGAGGACTCCCCATATGGTACAAACTACACATCTCCCCTTCTGGTACAACTGCTCAGCAGTTTCTCAGAACAGTCACACCATTTCCAGAATATGCCCTACGCAATCTCCTGTAAGGCTCCTACATCCTAGTTCAAACCACCTTTTCTTACCCCCATGAAGATACATAGTAATTCTGCAGAAAGTAAGGCTCAAGGATTTGAATCGATTGCCTTACCAAAAGTAAGTTAGACAACTTAGCCCCAGAGATTATTTCATTTTAGTTAAGAAGTTTCTTACAGCCTCACTGAATAAGGTATGTGCTATTATTTTTCAGCCCATAGAATTTAACTCTAAAAACTTTTTCAGTTACACTGAAAAAGGCACCTAAGTAATGTCTTCTATAATGCAAAAGCCACATCTACTAAAGGAAGGAAGTCAAGGAATTTTTAAGTTGCTCAAGTAAATTTTCATTTTCCAGATTGTCATTTTCCCAGCCCAGAAATACCCTTGTGTAAGAGATTTGAGAACCTCCTCTCCCTCCTGTAAATTGGAGTGAGACACCTTGTACAGATGAAAAGCAGATAAACCAGAGGTAGATTCTCTGCACTAACTTTCCAAAAGCCTAAACTGACAGAGCTGGGATAAGTATGAAAGAAAGGGAATGACTCCAGATGCTTTGGGACCAGTTGTGGAAGTAGGGACTCTTGGCTACTACACTTGGCTATGAGGAGTGACTTCAGAGCCAGGCTATTATTTCTAGGGAAGAGCAATGGCTCCTTTCAGTCACCTTCTGAAACAGCTAATGGCTGGCAGATGCTTGTATCCTACCAGCAAGGAGGCTTCCCTCTGTGTTTTCATTGTGCTAAACGGAAATGACAGGATTGGCAGAATTACATTTTGGTGAATTGCTCCAACTCCCTGGTTCTTAGCTGGATAACAAGACGAGGAATTGAAGGATTTCAGTAGTGTCCTCATTAATAGAAGGTTCAATGCTGCGTATGTGGGAGTGAAAGACTCACCTTTGATCCTTGGGCTCAGGAAACAACTATACACATTGAATTAAAATGATTGTTTCTGTGTGCTAAACAGCACAGAAAAAGTTGGTTCCTCCCATTTGTCTTGTCATGACAAGAGAGAAACCAGTAAACAGTACGGTAGAAACCCTCTTATTCTCTTTTCTGTACCAGTATTTGAATGAAAGACCAAAGAGCACTGCTTAAAAAAAAGCAAACAGTGTCTATTTGTTATTCTTACTATGCTGAGAAAGGACCTGCAGTCTGTCACAAAGGTGGTCTGATTCATTCAGTCCTCAAGCCACGGTTTAAAGAAGGAGTCAACACTGTTTAGTGTAGACTTCAGCCTCATTGACATTCACTGGTTCCACTGTGGTCTCAGTCATCTCTGTCTTCCAGATCACAGCTTCAGTGTCTGGCCAAAAAGCAATGTTTATGTGAAGCTAAGCAACACTGTGTTAATATTTATGCTGACAGATAGATTCACTACAACAAACAATTTTATTCTGACAGATTATATGACATCAACAAGGGAATCTTGTGTATCTTCCTCATGGGGAAATTCCTTCTTTTGCACTGGAGTGAAAACACAGGAGGTGATTCCATGCTGCACATTGTCTCTATGTCCCTGCAATTACTTTTAAAAACTTTTTAAATCTCATTTGTATGTGCATTTGACTTTTTGATTGTATCAGCTATGCGACAGCCATTTATTAAAAAGAGACCCCCCATGAGTGAAGCTTCTTGCAAAGCACATGTGCTATTCCTTGGCACTGTGTACTGTCCTTTTCACTACAGAGTTACACTGCAGCATCCATCTCTGTCTCACAGGAATGACAAGAAACTGCATTGAGAGAGGTCCAGGATGGATGTTAGGAAAAAATTCTTCACCAACGGGTGGTGGGTGTGGAACAAGCTTCCCAGGCCAATGGTCACGGCACCAGGATGCTGGAGTTTGGACACTCTCAAACACAGGGTTTAAATTTTAGGTGGTTCTGGGGAGCCAGGAGTTGGACACAATGATCCTCGTGGGTCTCTTCGAACTCGGGATGATCTATGATTCTGTGATTATGTGAGCAGCTGTTGAAACAATTTTTTTTTCATTATTTCCAATGACCATACTGTTTGCTTGGAAAGTGATATAATGTCAACAGGGAGTTTTGGCAACCCATTAAGTATGCCCGGGAGGAAGAAAACTTGTCATTGAACCTGTAATGAAAATGCACAAATCTACAAGGAAATGAACAAAGTCTATTTCCTGTATTCCATTTTATTATCTTCAGCTACCAAACAACTCCTTCAAAATTTAGGTGTTAAAGGAAGTTTCAGATCATCCAAGCAAACTTCTCCTAGGTCTCCCTTCTATCTAGTTTAGCCCACTGTACATGTCCTTGGGATGAGCAACTCGTATTTAACAAAGATGCTGTTAATGTGTGGCTAAGCCATGTTTTCTGGGAATGCAGCAGAAGATATATCAAGCCCTGGTTAGCCCATTATCACTGTGAGAGGTTTTCACCTTGTTTCTTTCTTCTGTCACCTGAATTATCTTACTCTATTTCTTTTCGTTCTTCCCTTGAAGAGCTCTTTTAGTGCCTGTTGTCTCCTTCCCATTAAGGTACTTGCACACCCTAATGAACTCAACAAACAACCTTTCTCTTCTAACAGATTAAACTGTATTTCACACAGCATGTGGTATTTTCCTTAATCCATAGAATCACAGAATATCTATGGTAGGAAGACACCTCTGGAGATCTCCCAGTCCAACCCCAGCTCAAAGTATGGTAACAGAGAGCAAGCTGCTCAGGATCATGTCTAGTCAGGTTTTGAATAAAACTAAAATAACAACAACAATAATAATATAAAAGAATAATAGATGAATGCTTTCCATGCTAGGGTTTGGTTTGGTTCAATTAGATTTGGTTTAGTTTGTTTCTCCAGCAATTTAAAATGGCTCTGCAACATAACCCCTTGTGCTTCTTTTGTGAGCACAATAATTTATGGCAAGGGTTGTTTCTGTTTATTGTTATTCAGACAAGAAGAAATTAGAGCATTACAAAAATCCAGCAGCATCATGTAATGTGGTAATTACAGCAGTTAAACACAAAACCAGACAATGAAAAACAGGGCTTTTCCTTGAGTAAGAGGAGATGGTTCTGTATTTCATGGCTTGACTGATAAAAAATGATTTGATAAAAAAAACAGCAAACAAAATCTAAAATATTCTATCAGCTATGTCTGAGGGCACTGTGAAGGGTACACATACAAAAAACCCTGGATATATATATATCTCTATTTTCAGAGGCAAAATGGCATTTCCTCTGCACTAGCTATGAATTTGAAAGATAAAACAGAGCAGATTGCTGTTGTTCAGAAAAGGGGGTAAAAAGCAACTTCTATCAGACAAAAAGGAGTTTTTGGTATGTAACAGTAGGATTCACCTCAGCTAATCTTATGTGTTTCAAAGCTGAATTTCTAGTCATAGGTTGCCATTCAGTCCACCTCTACTGTCACTGGAGAAAGATGGACCGATTCAGAGGGAGCTTCTTCCCATTCATCTTAGATGTCTACCCTCAATTAAATGAGTCTGACTCTGAAGGTTCCTGCCTTTCTTTTCACTGACTGAAAACCGCTGAAAAGGGTGTTTTGCTTTCAATGCTACATTATACATAGGTTATATTAAATGAGATGAATTTCACATTCCAGTTACAAACCTGTAAGATGACATTACAGTGTCATCCCATGAACCTTCCATGTTTGACACAATGTTTGTCAGAGATCAGAAATGCAGGCTAAATGATCATGACCCCTTCTTGATTCAAATCGAGGAAAGATTTGAGGTGGCAATAATCTTCATGTTTATTTTTGAAGAGGTTCCTAAGGATCAGACAATTATATAAAAAAAAATGTGGTGACAATTAGTCTGTTCTCCCATTTGCTTCATTTCATTCCCAATTTGCTAAAATTAGTAAAAATGAATGTGAGTTACAAAGTTGGATGCCTGGCATTAAATCAGTAACTTTGCATTCTCATTTCAGCTTTAAGGAGATAATTTTTCACGTAGTGTCTGGTACGATGCTATGTTTTGGTTTTGGGAGAAAAACAGTGCTGATAACACACCAATGTTATAGCTGTTGCTGAGCAGTACAGAGCCAAGGACACTTCATCAAGGGTGCTGGGCAGACAGAAAGAGCTGGGAAGGAACACAACCAGGACAGCTGACCTAAAATGGCCAACAGGATTTGTTCATCATGTGAAAAAAATATAAAATTTAGGTGATGTCAGCTGCTGCTTAAGGATTGGCTGAGCACCAATTGGCCGTCAGGAGCAATTCTTTGTAAATATATATACACATATTGCTGAGCAGCCTGCCAGGTTAAACCACAACATTTTAGTTATTTTCTGAATGTTTTGCTGTTTTGGATTTTCTTTAACAACAATGGTATTTATCAAGAGCTGGGCATTAAAGTCTGTTTGTTAATTGAACCTGAACTTGGCACTTTTTGGCTAACCACGCTGAATGTATTTAGATATAATTCACATTTTTTACCCAGATTTTCTACAGAAATGAAGTGTACATAATCAGACTTAATCTATATACATATCAATCTTCTACTCCATGATGCTTTTTAAATAACTGTTGAACACTATAATTTAAACCAAATCTGATGGAGGTTCAAGCACATTACAGTCGTGCAGGTTTCACCACATCCAATTGAGGTAAAGCTGCAATCGTTGCTCTCATTAAAAGATATGTGACAGAAAGCAAACCTTTAGAAAGACTATGGAAGTCTGCATAGGAGAAAAACACCATGAGTACTATGAACACTGGAAAATGGTTCTTTTACACTCATATATTTTCAGAACCACAAAATCGAATCATCTATGTCATCCACCCTGTTGCTCAAGGAACAACTTGTTATTGCATTAGAAAATGATTTTCTACACATTAATGAGACACCATTTCCTTTTTCTTTTTTCTTTTTTCTTTTTTCTTTTTTTTCTTTTTTCTTTTTTCTTTTTTCTTTTTTCTTTTTTCTTTTT